>NW_027361690.1:46362500-46652500 GCF_039654945.1 Dendrobates tinctorius | reverse complement strand
CCAGTATGGATTGCACGTGATTGCACAAAGGTGAGAAAGGGTACCGTATCCCCAGATAACATGTATGGATAGCGTACACATTCAAAATATATGTCTATACATCAGGAGGCAGGCTCAAATGGTGTCAGGCACAGTATGGATTTGACGGCCCAGACTACACAGCTGAGGAGCAGGGAGAGGTAAAGATTGCAAATGCTGGGGCCCTGCCCAAGCAAGGGAGGCCCACTCGTGGGCGTCGGTACTTGCACTGGGCCCCTCATAGTACGGTGGTGTGTCTGACGGCGGGTGTGCACCACCACCGTCAGAGACACTTGATTGCACTATGAGGGACCCTGTGCCAGTGCCCGCGCCCAAGAGTCGGCCTACCCACCTGTCCAGGTCAACGGCACTCGCACGGTGTCATGCGCTAGGTGGTGACCCCGGCCATGGGGGGGGAGGCAGCACAGTTAGGGAGTTTTAGAAAGTGGCATATGTTGATGTTGGACATTCAGCTGATGCAAAAGGTGAAATAGGTCAAGTCCCAGGAAGAGGTGGACCAAAGCAAGCCACTTTTCTGTTACCCTATGTGTCATCAGGGGAAGGTGGGACAAAATCCTTGGAAACCCATGCGTGGTTCATTTTAATGAAGGTTAGATCATCCACATTTTGGGTTGACAGACGGGTCCTTTTTTCTGTCAGGATTGATCCAGCTGCACTGAAGACTCTTTCCGATAGCACACTTGCAGCTGGGCAAGCGAGCTCCTGTAAGGCATATTGTGCCAATTCAGGCCAGGTGTCCAGTTTAGCGGCCCAATAGTCAAAGGGGAATGACCTGTGTGGGAGAACATCGATATGGGAGGAAAAGTAGTTTGTAACCATAGTTGACAACTGCTGTCTCCTGTCACTTTCCATCGATGCAGTATTACCAGTTGTGTGAGCGGTATTTGAAAAATCAGTCCACAACATTGTCATGAATCCCCTGTCTCCAACGCCACTTCTGCTGTGTGCACCACGAACACCTCTGCCAAGCTGACCCCGGCCCGTACGGCTCGTGTGAGAACCATCACCGCTGCTGTGTGCTGGGAATGCCTCAAGCAACCGATTTACCAGAGTTTCTTGTTTATTAGCCAATATTAGGTCAAGGTTCTCCTGTGGCATGATGTTTTGTAATTTGCCTTTATAGCGTGGATCCAGGATGCTGGCCAACCAGTAGTCGTCATCGTTCATCATTTTGGCAATGCGGGGGTCCCTTTTTAGGATCTGCAAGGCATAATCTGACATGTGGGCCAATGTTCCCGGTGTCAATGATGCACTGCGAGTGCTGGTTGGAGGAGCACTTTCTGGCAAATCCACATCCCTCCAGTCACGCATAAACCCTGTACCAGACCTTGCCATGCCAACATTTTCACTTGCCCCACGAGATGCATCCTCCTCCCCTAAGTAATCATCCCCATCATCCTCCTCCTCCTCTTCTTCCTCCACCTCGTCCAGGAGAGGTCCCTGAGCAGACAATGGCTGAATGTCATCAAGGATTCCCTCCTCCTCTTCCTCTTCATCAACATTGGCTGCAGAAGCCTGCTCCTTAAGGTGCGTCAAAGTTTGCATGAGCAGACGCATAAGTGGGATGCTCATGCTTAGGATGGCGTCGTCTGCGCTTACCAGCCATGTGCATTCTTCAAAACACTGAAGGACTTTACAGAGGTCTTTCAGCTTCGACCACTGCACACCTGTCAACTCCATGTCTGCTCTCAAAGTGCCTGGCCGTGTATCCTCCCACAAATGCATTATGGCCTGCCTCTGCTCGCACAGCCGCTCCACCATGTGCAGGGTGGAGTTCCACCTTGTTGCAATGTTGATAATGAGGCGGTGGTTGGGAAGGTGGAGCAATCGCTGCAGCTTCTGCATACGAACGGAGTGTACAGGCGACCGGCGGCTGTGCGCGCACAGTCTTCGCACCTTCTGGAGCAGGGCTGTTAACTCCGGATAATTTTTGAGGAAGCACTGCACCACCAGATTCAAGGTGTGAGCCAAGCAAGGTATGTGGCTGAGTTTTGAAAGGGCTATGGCTGCCACAAAATTACGGCCGTTATCACTAACTACCTTGCCTGCCTCAAGATGTACACTGCCCAGCCATGACTCAGTTTGTCGCTTCAAGTACTCGGCCAGCACCTCGGCGGTGTGTCTGTCGCCCAAACACATCATCTGCAACACAGCCTGCTGACGCTTTCCACTAGCTGCTCGATAGGGGGACACCTCGTGTGCAACAGTGGCAGCTGCAGATGGAGTGCTCGTACGACTGCGCTCTGTGGACGAGCTTTCGCTTCTGGAGGAGGAGGAGGGTCGAACGCCTACAGCCAACTGTTTCCTATACCGTGGGCTAGGCAGCACTGTCCCACCACCGCTGTCCCCTGTGGACCCTGCATCCACCACATTAACCCAGTGCGCAGTGATGGACACGTAACGGCCCTGGCCATGCCGACTGGACCATGCATCAGTTGTGAGGTGCACCTTTCCGCTCACTGACTGCTTGAGTGCATGGACAATGCGATCTTTCACATGATGGTGGAGGGCTGGGATGGCTATGCGAGAGAAGAAGTGGCGACTGGGTAGGTCATAGCGTGGTACTGCATAGGCCATGAGTTCGCGGAAAGCTGCGCTTTCCACCAACCGAAAGGGCATCATCTCAAGCGAGATTAGTTTGGCAATGTGGGCGTTCAAACCCAGTGTACGCGGATGAGAGACTGAGTACTTTCTTGACCTACTCATAGTGTCTGGGAGGGTGAGCTGGACTTGAGAGCTGCATATGGTGGAAGTAGCGGTGGACAGGGCGGACTGAGAGAGGGTTGATGATGGTGATGGAGTTGGTGTTCTTTCTGATGGCCTAGAATCAGTCTTTCGTTGATATAACAGTGGGATTCCCTGACTGCTGTGGCCTTGCAACGACACCTCAACATTTGCTGCTGTGCTAACCGGTGGGCTTACAGTGGGGGAAACAATGTAGCGTTGCTGACTACCTTCATTGTGATCAGTTGCACATGTGGCACTTGAGGTTTGGTGTTGTGTCCACGCTTGCAAGTGCATGCTGGTTAAATGTCTAAGCATGCAACTGGTATTCAAATTTTTCAGATTTTTCCCTCGGCTAAAGGTCTTTGCGCACTTCTTACAGATAACCTTGGCCTGATCATGAGGATTTTGTTCAAAAAAGTGCCACACTGCACTCTTCCTACTTTGGCAGACATTTTGCGGCCTAGCACGCTGTGATCTTTTGACCCTCTGGACAAGCTGTCCAGAAACTCTTTTGATTTTTGGAACCTGTCTTTGGAGTGCTCCGGGCCTGCCAGATAACAGCTGTTGCGATGTCGATGTCTGCTGTGGATGCTCCTCATCTGAGCTATTGGAAGCAGCACCCTCTTCCCCCAATGGATGCCAATCTGGGTCAACAACTGGGTCATCCATCACCTCCTCTTCAATGTCATGTGCACCTTCCTCTGTGTCACCGTGTATGGTGGTATAGTGTGCGGGAAGGGGCACCTGAGTCTCATCAGGGTCAGAATCTGGCTCTGTACACTGCGAGGACAATGTAGTGCTCTGAGTGAATGTACCAGCAGAATCATCCATCAGCGGCTGTGCATCAGTGCACTCCATGTCAGATTCATCTTGGCCTGGGTAATTCACCATTTGACTTGATAATCCAGGCATGGTATGTGAAAACAGCTCCATGGAGTAATCAGTAGTATGGCCTGCGTCATCCTTCAATCTTGGTTGGGGTGAAGGACACAAGGAAAGGTGTGGTTCATGAACATGAGCCTCCAATGACGACTCAGTGCTTTTACTTTTTACAACTGAAGAAGAGGAGGCGATAGAGCTGGAGGCTGAGTCAGCAATGTAAGACAAAACTTTTTCCTGATGCTCTGGCTTTAAAAGCGGTTTGCCAACTCCTAGAAAACTAAGCCTTCGAAGCCTTATGGAGCCAGACGATGACGCAGGCTCAACACCTCCTGCATTCGGTCCTATTTTGCTCTTGCCACTACCATCAGATCCACCACCAACACCATCATTACCAGCTGCCAACCCCCGCCCAATTCCACGGCCTCTTCCACCAGCCTTCCTCATTTTTGGTAGAAATGTAGACAAAATCCAACAAACTATATAGTAATGTAAAACAAGGTACAAGGTGTCTATAGGACAGGGGAGATTTTGAGTTTCTGCTCACACTAGTGGACACTGGACACTTTTGGATTGTGTGAGGCCCACTGAATATCTGAGCGCTATGTCACAGGCTCGATGGCACAGCTGTGACCAAAGTGACTGGAGGATAAGTGAGATTTTGAATTTCTGCACACACTAGTGGACACTGGACACTTTTTTATTGTGTGAGGCCCACTGAATATCTGAGCGCTATGTCACAGGCTCGATGGCACAGCTGTGACCAAAGTGACTAGAGGATAAGTGAGATTTTGAATTTCTGCTCACACTAGTGGACACTGGACACTTTTGGATTGTGTGAGGCCCACTGAATATCTGAGCGCTATGTCACAGGCTCGATGGCACAGCTGTGACCAAAGTGACTAGAGGATAAGTGAGATTTTGAATTTCTGCAGACACTTGTGGACACTGGACACTTTTGGATTGTGTGAGGCCCACTGAATATCTGAACGCTATGTCACAGGCTCGATGGCACAACTGTGACCAAAGTGACTAGAGGATAAGTGAGATTTTGAATTTCTGCAGACACTTGTGGACACTGGACACTTTTGGATTGTGTGAGGCCCACTGAATATCTGAGCGCTATGTCACAGGCTCGATGGCACAGCTGTGACCAAAGTGACTAGAGGATAAGTGAGATTTTGAATTTCTGCTCACACTAGTGGACACTGGACACTTTTGGATTGTGTGAGGCCCACTGAATATCTGAGCCCTATGTCACAGGCTCGATGGCACAGCTGTGACCAAAATGACTAGAGGAAAAGTGAGATTTTGAATATCTGCAGACACTTGTGGACACTGGACACTTTTGGATTGTGTGAGGCCCACTGAATATCTGAGCGCTATGTCACAGGCTCGATGGCACAGCTGTGACCAAAGTGACTAGAGGATAAGTGAGATTTTGAATTTCTGCAGACACTTGTGGACACTGGACACTTTTGGATTGTGTGAGGCCCACTGAATATCTGAGCGCTATGTCACAGGCTTGATGGCACAGCTGTGACCAAAGTGACTAGAGGATAAGTGAGATTTTGAATTTCTGCTCACACTAGTGGACACTGGACACTTTTGGATTGTGTGAGGCCCACTGAATATCTGAGCGCTATGTCACAGGCTCGATGGCACAGCTGTGACCAAAGTGACTAGAGGATAAGTGAGATTTTGAATTTCTGCAGACACTTGTGGACACTGGACACTTTTGGATTGTGTGAGGCCCACTGAATATCACAGCGCTATGTCACAGGCAGAAATTGGCTAGTGTATCACAAACTACAAGGTGTATGTAGAATTGGGCAGAGTAGGAATCTCCCTAGAGTGCAGGTCTGTAAGAACGGAACATGTCCTCGACTTATTCTCACAGAGTGACACAGATAGCTTCACTGTGGCTGTGATAACAGCCGTTACACGGTACTGTGTGAGGAGCGTACACTGCTGTATGGTGTGAAAAAATGCACGCTCAGTACCTCAGCAGGACAAAAAAAAAAAATTGGGATTGCTTTTAAAAAAGCAGTTTGCAGCTCAGTACCTCAGCAGGACAAAAAAAAAAATTGGGATTGCTTTTAAAAAAGCAGTTTGCAGAGCAGTGGGTAAACAGCAATGCAGCTGTCAGGAAGCCTTAGAAGGCAGCCCAACAACCAACACCACTGATACACCACAATATAGCATCCCCTTGCACTGCACACACAGTGACTGGTGTGTTGTACAGGCACAATCGCTAGCAGCAGAAGCAGATTTTTTTTTCTTCTTCCCTGCCTAACACTCTCCATACAGAATCAGCAGCAACCTCTCCCTATGCTAAGATCGGCAGAAGTAAGATGGCGGTCGGCGTGCACGCCCTTTTATACCCCCTGTGACGCCCACCAAAGCAAGCCAATCACTTGCATGCCCTTCTGAAAGATGGTGGTGACCCGTGCCTATGTCATCACGTTGGCCACAGTGTCCGTGGATCCTGATTGGCTGAAAAAGAGCGCAAAACAAACTTTTGAAACGCGACTTTGGCGCGTAAGTCGCCGACCTCGTGGCCGACCTCATCCTAGGGTCGGGTTTCGTTTCATGAAACCCGACTTTGCCAAAAGTCGGCGACTTTTGAAATTTTTTGACCCGTTTCGCTCAACTCTAGTGGTAACCCAAAAGTCAATATAAAGTAGCAAGGGGTAAAGAATTAACTTTTAATTAAGATAGCAAAATATAGAACAAATAGGCACAAAGTGCAATGTGCATAAATGAACTCACAAAAATGTAGAAATAAAGAATTGGTATAACAAAATGACGAGAGCACCTTTTAATTGCTCTTCAATAAAACCATGTCCAGAGTATTTATGGAGATGGTCTGGCGCAACTTATATTAATTCAGGGATACAGATCAGATCACCATTTCAAATATATTTAATTCTGTTACCGTCTGTTAATGGGATCCGCGCCATTAAATAACCCAGTATGTAAGAAAGACAACTGCCTTCCTTTCACAATATCAGTTCACCTCTTTGAGATGAAGCCTGTTTTCACTTTAATGACCAGGCCAATTTTTACAATTCTGACCTTTATGAAATTTGAGGTCATAACTCTGGAACGCTCCTGGAGATTCTGAGACTGTGTTCTCATGACATTTTGCACTTTATGACAGCTGTAAAATTTCTTCAGTATGACTTGCATTTATTTGTGAAAAAAACAGAAATTTGGTGAAAATTTTGAAAATTTTGCAATTTTCAAATTTTAATTTTTAAACCCTTTTATGCCCTTAAATCAGAGAGACATATCACACAAAATAGTTAATAAATAACATTTCTCACATGTCTACTTTACATCAGCACAATTTTGGAACCAACATTTTTTTTGTTAGGCAGTTATAAAGGTTAAAAGTTGACCAACGATTTTTCATTTTTTTCAACAAATTTTTACAAAACCATTTTTTTAAGGGACCACGTCCCATTTAAAGTCACTTTGAGGGATCTATATGAAAGTAAATACCCAAAAGTGACACCATTCTAAAAACTGCACCTCTCAAGGTACTCAAAACCACATTCAAGAAGTTTATTAACCCTTCAGGTGCTTCACAGGAATTTTTGGAATGTGGAAGGAAAACATAAACATTTACTTTTCTTTCACAGAAATTTTCCTTTAGACCTATTTTTTTTTTTTTTTTTTTACTTTTGCAAGGGTAACAAGAGAACATAGGCCATACAATTTGTTGTGCAATGTCTCCTGAGTATGCCGATACCCCATATGTGGGGGAAATCTACTGTTTGGGCACACGGCAAGGCTCAGAAGGGAAAGAGCGCCATTTGAAATTTTTGAATGTAAAATTTACGGGAACAATTGGCCGACACCATGTCGCATTTGGTTAGCCTCTGATGTGCCTAAACAGTGAAAATCCCCTGGTCTGGTCAGGTTTTTTGTTTTTTGCAGTTATCCATTGGAGGTTGATACTGCCTCCTTTCTGAATTGCACCGCACCCATCAGCCCAATGGTGTTTATAATCAACTCTGGTTCCCACCAGCTTACTTTAATGTGCAGGTTTGTAACCCAGGAAAGGAATGCTTGCCCATTCACACTGTAGACTTATAGCCCAAAAGAAGCATGTTTTAGATGATAGGACCCATCAGAGAAGTGTCACCTTGTCGTGGTTGATGGGCTCACATAAATTGGCCAATATATGCACTAAGAACCTTCATTTCTGTAAGTAATTTTTTTTTTTTTAAATTAACTTTTTATTACAGTTTACTCAGCAATTATAATAATAATGAACCTGAGGCTGCAGAAAAGTTTTCAATATGCTTTGTTTTTTTATTATATATAGCAGTCACACAATGCCCCAACATTTTGTCCGTACTGGCCTTTTTCAAGGGTATCTTATCTAAATAAAACAAAAAAATTAACATCACGTCACAAATTCTGGATTGTTAACCCCTTTCTGCCATGAGACGTACTATCCCGTCCATGTGCCCTGGGACTTAATTCCCAGGGACGGGATAGTACGTCATAGCGATCAGCGACACCCACGTGGTGAGCGCCGCTGATCGCGGCCGGGTGTCAGCTGATTATCACAGCTGACACCCAGCACAATGTGTCAGGGGCGGTCACGGACCGCCCCAACACGGTAACCCCTTGTACACGGCGATCAAACACGATCGTGGTGTACCGGGGGTTAAAGGGAAGCATCGGCAGGGAGGGGGCTCCCTCCGTGCTTTCCTGAGACCCCACGGCAGCGCAATGTGCAGCGCTGCTGCGGGGGGCTCCTTCCCTGCAGGCCCCCGAATCCAAGATGGTGACGGGGCCTTCGGGGGCCTGCAGGGAGCCGGCTTCCTCAGTGCCTGCAAAGCGCAGGCATGAGGAAGTCTGCAGCACTGCCTGTGACAGATCGCTGATCTGTCACAGTGATCTGTGATGTGACAGATCAGCGATCTGTCACAGGACAGTGATGTCCCACCTGGGACAATGTAATAAACTTAAAAAAAAAGTGTTAAAATAATTTTTAAAAAATCGCCAAATAAATTAAAAAAAAAAAATATTCCCCCAAATAAATTCATTTTTTTGGAAATAAAAAAAAAACCAAAACAATAAAAGTACACATATTTGGTATTGCCGCATCCATAACGACCTGCCCTATAAAACTGTCCCATTAGTTAACCCCTTTAGCGAACCCCTTAAAAAATAAAAATAAAAAATGAAGCAAAAAAATAATGATTTATTATCATACTGCCGAACATAAAGTGCAATAACGCGCGATCAAAAAGACGCATATAAATATCCATGGTACCACTGAAAACGTCATCTTGTCCCGCAAAAAACAAGCCACAATACAGCATCATCAGCAAAAAAATAAAAAAGTTATAGCTCGCAGAATAAAGCGTTGCAAAAATAATTAATAATGTTTTTTTTATATAAAAGAGTTTTCATTGCATAAAACCGACAAAACATAAAAAAACGACCTAAATGAGGTATCGCTGTAACCGTACTGACCCGAAGAATAAAGCTGCTTTATCAATTTTATCGCACACGGAACGGTGTAAACACACCCCCCAAAAGAAATTAATTAAACGCTGGTTTTTGTTCATTCTGCGTCCCAAAAATTGGAATAAAAAGCGATCAAAAAATGTCACGTGCCCGAAAATGGTACCAATAAAAACATCAACTCGTCCCGCAAAAAATAAGACCCACATGACTCAGTGGGTCAAAATATGGAAAAATTATAGCTCTCTATGTGTGAGGATGCAAAAACTATTTTTACAATAAAAAGCGTCTTTTAGCGTGTGACAGCTGCCAAATATAAAAACCCGCCATAAATAGTAAATCAAACCCCCCGTTATCACCTCCTTAGTTAGAGAAAAATAATAAAATTAAAAGAAAATGTATTTATTTCCATTTTCCCATTAAGGTTAGGGCTAGGGCTAGGGTTAGGGCCAGGGCTAGGGTTAGGGCTAGAGCTAGGGTTAGGGTTAGGGTTAGGGCTGAGATTAGGGTTAGGGGTGTGTTGGGGTTAGGGTTGGAGTTAGAATTGGGGGTTTCCACTGTTTGGGCACATCAGGTGCTCTCCAAATGCAACATGGCGTCTGATCTCATTTCCAGCCAATTCTGAGTTGAAAAAGTCAAATGGTGCTCCTTCCCTTCCAAGCCCTGCCATGCCCCCAAACAGTGTTTTACCCCCACATATGGGGTATCAGCCTACTCAGGACAAAACAACTGTTGGGGTCCAATTTCTCCTGTTACTCTTAGGAAAATAAAAAATTGGGGGCAAAAATATAATTTTTGTGGAAAAAAATGATCTTTTTATATTCACGCCCGGGCGTTATAAACTTCTGTGAAGCACTTGGGGGTTCAAAGTGCTCACCACACATCTAGATAAGTTCTGTGGGGGGGTCTAGTGTCCAAAATGGGGTCACTTGTGGGGAGTTTCAATAGTTTAGGTACATCAGGGGCTCTCTAAACGCACATGACACCCGCAGACCATTCCATCAAAGTCTGCATTCCAAATCGTCACTACTTCCCTTCCGAGACCCGACGTGTGCCCATACAGTAGTTTTCTCCCACATATGGGGTATCAGCGTACTCAGGACAAATTGGACAACAACTTTTGGGGTCCAATTTCTCCTGTTACCCTTGGGAAAATAAAAAAATTGGGGACTAATTGATCATGTTTGTGGAAAAAATACGATTTTTTTATTTTCATGCCAGGGCATAATAAACTTCTGTGAAGCCCTTGGGGGTTCAAAGTGCTCACCACACATCTAGATAAGTTCCTTAGGGGGTCTAGTTTCCAAAATGGGGTCATTTGTGGGGGGTTTCCACTGTTTAGGTACATTAGGGGCTCTCCAAAGGCAACATGACACCCGCAGACCATTCCATCAAAGTCTGCATTCGAAGACGTCACTACTTCCCTTTCGAGCCCCAACGTGTGCCCATACAGTAGTTTTCTCCCACATATGGGGCATCAGCATACTCAGGACAAATTGGACAACAACTTTTGGGGTCCAATTTCTCCTGTTACCCTTGGGAAAATAAAAAATTTGGGGACTAATTGATCATGTTTGTGGAAAAAATATGATTTTTTTATTTTCATGCCTCGGCATAATAAACTTCTGTGAAGCCCTTAGGGGTTCAAAGTGCTCACCACACATCTAGATAAGGTTCTTAGGGGGTCTAGTTTCCAAAATGGGGTCATTTGTCGGGGATTTCCACTGTTTAGGTACATTAGGGGCTCTCCAAAGGCATCATGACACCGGCAGAACATTCCTTTCAAAGTCTGCATTCCAAAACGTCACTACTTCCCTTCCGAGCCCCGACGTGTGCCCATACAGTAGTTTCCTCCCACATATGGAGTGTCAGCGTACTCAAGACAAATTGGACAACAGCTTTTGGGGTCCAATTTCTCCTGTTACCCTTGGGAAAATAAAAAATGGGGACTAAAAGATCATGTTTGTGGAAAAAATACAATTTTTTATTTTCATGCCCGGTCGTTATAAACTTCTGTGAAGCACTGGGGGGTTCAAAGTGCTCACCACACAACTAGATAAGTTCCTTAGGGGGTCTAATTTCCAAAATGGGGTCATTTGTGGGGGGTTTCCACTGTTTAGGTACATTAGGGGCTCTCCAAAGGCAACATGACACCCGCAGACTATTCCATCAAAGTCTGCATTCCAAAACGTCACTACTTCCCTTCCGAGCCCCGACATGTGCCCATACAGTAGTTTCCTCCCACATATGGGGTGTCAGCATACTCAGGACAAATTGGACAACAACTTTTGCGGTCCAATTTCTCCTGTTACCCTTAGCAAAATAAAAAATTGGGGACTAATTGATCATGTTTGTGGAAAAAATACGATTTTTTTATTTTCATGCCCGGGTATTATAAACTTCTGTGAAGCCCTTGGGGGTTCAAAGTGCTCACCACACATCTAGATAAGTTCCTTAGGGGGTCTAGTTTCCAAAATGGTGTCATTTGTGGGGGGTTTCCACTGTTTTGGTACATCAGGGGCTCTCCAGACGCGACATGGTGTCCGATCTCAATTCCAGCCAAAAACGTCAAATGGCGCTGCTTCCCTTCCGAGCACTGCCATGCACCCAAATAGTGGTTTACCCCCACATATGGGGTATCAGCGTACTCAGGACAAATTGCACAATAACTTTTAGGGTCCTGTTACCCTTGGAAAAATAAGGATTGAGGGTGAAAAGATCATTTTTGTGGAAAAAATATGATTTTTTAATTGTACGGCTGTATGTTATAAACTTCTGTGAAGCCCTTGGGGGTTCAAAGTTCTCACCACTCATCTAGATAAGTTCCTTGGGGGGTCTAGTTTCCAAAATGGTGTCATTTGTGGGGGGGTTTCCACTGTTTTGGTACATCAGGGGTTTTCCAATCGCGACATGGTGTCCGATCTCAATTCCAGCCAAAAATGTCAAATGGCGCTGCTTCCCTTCCGAGCTCTGCCATGCGCCCAAATAGTGGTTTACCCCCACATGTGGGGTATCAGTGTTCTCAGGACAAATTGCACAATAACTTTTAGGGTCCTGTTACCCTTGGGAAAATAAAAATTGGGGGTGAAAAGATCATTTTTGTGGAAAAAACTTCTGTGAAGCCCTTGTGGGTTCAAAGTTCTCACCACATATCTAGATAAGTTCCTTGGGGGGTCTAGTTTCCAAAATGGGGTCTCTTGTGGGGGGTATCCATTGTTTAGGTACATCAGGGGCTCTCCAAACGTGACATGGCGTCCGATCAGAATTCCAGCCAATTTTGCATTGAAAAAGTCAAACGGCGCTCCTTCCCTTCTGAGCTCAGCCATGCGCCGAAACAGTGGTTCCCCCCACATATCAGGTATCAGCGTACTCAGGACAAATTGCACAATAAATTTTGCAGTCCAATTTCTCCTGTTACCCTTGGTAAAATAAAAAAAATTGAACCTGAAGTATTTTTTTGTGAAAAAAAGTTAAATGTTCATTTTTTTAAATATTCAAAAAATTCCTGTGATGCACCTAAAGGGATAATAAACTTTTTGAATGTGGTTTTGAGCACCTTAAGGGGTGCAGTTTTTAGAATGGTGTCACTTTTGGGTATTTTCTATCATATAGACCCCTCAAAGTGGCTTTAAATGTGATGTGGTCCGTAAAAATAAAATGGTGTAGCAAAAATGAGAAATCACTGGTAAATTTTTAACCCTTATAACTTCCTAACAAAACAAAATTTTGGTTCCAAAATTGTGCTGATGTAAAGTAAACATGTGGGAAATGTTACTCATCAAGTTTTTTGTGTGCCATATCTCTGTGATTTATGGGCATAAAAATTCAAAGTTGGAAAATTGCAAAATTTTTGCCAAATTTCCGCTTTTTTCACAAATAAACGCAAGTTATTTGAATGAAATTTTACCACTACCATGAAGTACAATATGTCATGAGAAAACAGTGTCAGAATCACTGGGATCCATGGAAGCGTTTCAGAGTTATTACCTCATAAAGGGACAGTGGTCAGAATTGTAAAAAATGGCCCTGTCATGAACGTGCAAACCACCCTTGGGGCTTAAGGGGTTAAACAAAAATAATAAATTGCTGACTGATATTTAATATATACAAATGTCCAAATAATAATATTCTATTGTTGTATACACTAAAGGGTTGAGACAAGAGCGCAATAGGGTCTTATCTGGGTAAATCGTATGAATTAAAAGGTATTTATACTCACCCTTTCCAAGAGAGAGTAAAGCCTGTATAATCAGTATGTCAGCCTGCTGCACATCCAACGGTCCACATCGTTGACCGCAACAAAGATTCTTAGGAGTAAATTCTTGGACTTTAGGTGCGCTGCCTGACAAATTCCATAGCCACACAAGGTTAAAAAATTAACCCTTTATTCCCTACGCGTTTCGAAGCATAACACTTCTTCTTCAGGGGATGACATATGAGTGCAGAGAGCTGTCTCCACATTTATACATTCACGATTCAAACTTGGCGCCATGAAGGACACGTGATGCGCCACAAAGGTCAAAGATCAGAACAGTTCAAGTGTCATAGAAAGGTCATAAAAATTAACTCCTCTATGATTAATAAAATCAATTGTACATTTGTTTTATTTCGCAGATAAAAATTAAAATCAAAAGAAAAAAGAGAAAAGGAAAAAAGGGAAAAAAAGAAAAAGAAAACGAAAAATGAACCCACATCGTGAGGAAAAACGAAAGGACCGCAGTCCAACAAACACACCACTACGTCAGGCAGAGTGTCCGGATCAAGGAGGAGAAACCTAAATATATCTCCAAATAATCACCAGAATGACCGAAAAAAAAAGGAATATCTATGGAATAAAATATGTTATTAAAGTATCTAAATATATAAAAAGAAGTGAATATAAATATATATAAGATCATGAGAATAAAAAGACCATGGAAAATAAAAATGGTTAAGGTGTCCTAGTCTTTAAATTACCTTCAATTACAAAGAAAATCAGTGGCACAATAATAATAATAATAATAATAATAATAATCTTTATTTATATAGCGCCAACATATTCCGCAGCGCTTTACAGTTTAACAGTTTCAAAACACAAGTCATAAGTAACAACGCTAACAATACAATAATTAAAGCAAAATAAGACGAAATAAGACGACCCTGCTCGTGAGAGCTTACAATCTACAATGAGGTGAGGGAGATACAGAGTACAGGTGTGTATTTACAATGGTGTATTTACAATGAAGGTCCAGCCGTCTTGCGGGAGTGAAGGATGGATGGAGATAGTGAATGGGCTACACACGCACACTTACACAGAGAATGACTTTGATTAGTGAATGTGATAGGCCGCTCTGAACAGGTGTGTTTTGAGGGAGCGCCTAAAACTATGCAAATTGTGGATAGTCCTGATTTCTTGGGGTAGAGCATTCCAGAGGATGGCACAACTCGATGGGCGGAAAATGCATAAAAAAGCAGCCCCACAGAAAATCGGATCGCTCACCATTCAAAACAGAAAAAAATAGAAAAGATTGGGGCAAAAAGAGGAACATTCATAAAGATCCATAAGATTGATATTATTATAAAAACGATATAAAAAACGCATCCATTATTTGATTCACAGCAGAAACAATGGGGACATAACAGAAATTGGTGAAAGAACTTTATGCCGAAAATCAAGTTAACCCATTGACTACATATCGAGGAAAAAACGCAAAAGGGGTTTGATTAAGGAACCAATGTTATAGGGGGAAAGTGAAAAAAAAAAAAAATATATTAAATTGAAAAATACACATATAATTGTGGGAGTTTTGTGATTATTAGTATGAATAAGATGTAAAAATAAAAAAACGCATTAGTTATTTAATTCAGGAGATTTTGTGCATGTCCAAAATTATAGGAACATGAGACAGGGTGATAAAAATAAATTATTAGAAACGAAAAATCATTATACCAAAATTAAAATTAACCCGTTGTGTTACATATCAAAGAGAATAAGAAAAAACTGAGAAAAAACTAGGAGGATTTTTAAGGAACCCCGTGTAATGGAAAGGTGGAAAAGGGGGAGAAAATACATATATATCTATATATATCCATATATATTAAAAAATATATATAAAAAATATATTAAAAAATATATAAAAAATACATATAAAATTATGATATTGATAAAACACAAATCAATGGATTAACACATTAGTGGGGGTTAGAAATACCAAAAATAACAGCAATACTAGAGAAACACTTCGGAAATTTCATTTAACCCATTGGGTTTCAGGGTATTCAGCCTATAAATCCAGAATATTTATTTTCTATTTAATTGCCCCATCCTATCCGGATGGTTAATAGGAATTTGTTCGATGGGGCTTATCCTCAATCCTTGAGGATTTTTATCATGTTTCAAGGTGAAATGTCTGGATAGTCCATGTTGTAAAAAGCCCCTTTTTATATTATATCTATGGGAGTTAATTCTGAGATGTAGCGGCTGTGTGGTTCTACCAACGTATTGTCTCCCACAGCCGCACTCAATTAGATAGATCACAAATTCAGAAGTACAATTAAGATAGTCTCGGATGGGAAAAGATTCATCAGTGGTGGTTGATCTAAAATAATTCTCTCTATGTGTTATAATGCTACAGCAAGAACAATTTTTCTTCCCACATCGGAAAATCCCTCTTAGTGGACTACTGGCCATTGCAAAAGTTTTTTTCTCATTTCTCAAACGACTGGGGGCTACAAGATTTTTGATATTGGGAGCCCTCCTAAAGGTGACCCTCGGATTGTTGGGGAGAACTTTTTGCAGGAGTGGATCATTCAGTAAAATGTGCCAATTATTACACAGAATCTTCCTAATTTCTTTGTTCTCTACACAAAATTGCATTATAAAGTTAGTGGTGAATTTATTATCGTCGGCTTTAGCTTTTTTTATTCCATTAACGAGAGAATTTTGTGACATATTTAAACATTTATTCTAAGCATTTTTTATTAGTTTTTCCGGATAGTTCTTTTTATTAAATCTATTCATCAGGATTTTCGCTTGGTTTTTATAGTCCTCTACATCTGAACAATTTTTCCTTATTCTTCTATACTGGTTATCAGGGATATTTCTAAGCCATTTTCCATAATGACCACTATTAAAAGGTATATAACTGTTAATATCAACATTCTTAAAAAAGGTTTTTGTTACAATTCCATTGTCCTTAATAAAAATTGTAAGATCTAAAAAGTTGATTTTGTTTTTATCATATATTGAGGAAAAAGACAGACCCCAATTATTCTTATTTATGTCATGAATGAAATTGTCAATATCATTGTTAGATTTGTCCCATATGAAGAATAAGTCATCAATGAATCTCTTGTAGAGATTGGTTATGTCCGCTATAATTTTTCTGTGTTCATTGTGATGGATTAGGCTGCTGTGCACACACACGGCAGCCCCACCCTGTCCCAAGCTTTATTTAATTGTGCACCTGTGTCTGGACCAACATCGCCCTTCATCTATGTTTGCTGGTCAGGCAATGTGTGGAGGCCATTCCTGATATGTCTGTGTTCAGACCTGGTTGGCCTTCATCTGCACTTGCTTCATCTGGCTTCATGGGAGCGATCCAGTAATGTTCAGGTACAGTTTGCACTTGATATGGTCATGCTCTAAGTGTATTTAGGAGGCCGTAATGGCACAGCATTTATTAAAAATATATAGAGTAGGACCCCCCATAAGAGATTGCCTTGGCGCGGCGGGGTGGCTCAATTGAATTGATCAATTTTTTTGCTAAATATCTCATTTTTGAATACAGCTAGACATTATGTGCATATGCACTCCAATTTATGCTTTCTAACCTTAAGCAGTGCTGGCTTCCCCCCCTATTTTCTTGTTGTTGGTTTGTGGCTCACCACCACTGTTGCCGTGCACGCTTGGTTATGTCCGCCATAATTTTTCTGTGTTCATTGTGATGGATTAGGCTGCTGTGCACACACACGGCAGCCCCACCCTGCCCCAAGCTTTACTTAATTGTGCACCTGTGTCTGGACCAACATCGCCCTTCATCTATGTTTGCTGGTCAGGCAATGTGTGGAGGCCATTCCTGATATGTCTGTGTTCAGACCTGGTTGGCCTTCATCTGCACTTGCTTCATGGGAGCGATCCAGT
This sequence comes from Dendrobates tinctorius, assembly GCF_039654945.1. Lineage (NCBI taxonomy): Eukaryota > Metazoa > Chordata > Amphibia > Anura > Dendrobatidae > Dendrobates > Dendrobates tinctorius. The sequence goes on along the minus strand of NW_027361690.1, from coordinate 46,635,243 downwards.
AATGTTCAGGTACAGTTTGCACTTGATATGGTCATGCTCTAAGTGTATTTAGGAGGCTGTAATGGCACAGCATTTATTAAAAATATATAGAGTAGGACCCCCCATATGAGATTGCCTTGGCGCGGCGGGGTGGCTCAATTGAATTGATCAATTTTTTTGCTAAATATCTCATTTTTGAATACAGCTAGACATTATGTGCATATGCACTCCAATTTATGCATTCTAACCTTAAGCAGTGCTGGCTTCCCCCCCTATTTTCTTGTTGTTGGTTTGTGGCTCACCACCACTGTTGCCGTGCACGCTTGGTTATGTCCGCCATAATTTTTCTGTGTTCATTGTGATGGATTAGGCTGCTGTGCACCCACACGGCAGCCCCACCCTGCCCCAAGCTTTATTTAATTGTGCACCTGTGTCTGGACCAACATCGCCCTTCATCTATGTTTGCTGGTCAGGCAATGTGTGGAGGCCATTCCTGATATGTCTGTGTTCAGACCTGGTTGGCCTTCATCTGCACTTGCTTCATCTGGCTTCATGGGAGCGATCCAGTAATGTTCAGGTACAGTTTGCACTTGATATGGTCATGCTCTAAGTGTATTTAGGAGGCCGTAATGGCACAGCATTTATTAAAAATATATAGAGTAGGACCCCCCATAAGAGATTGCCTTGGCGCGGCGGGGTGGCTCAATTGAATTGATCAATTTTTTTGCTAAATATCTCATTTTTGAATACAGCTAGACATTATGTGCATATGCACTCCAATTTATGCGTTCTAACCTTAAGCAGTGCTGGATTCCCCCCCTATTTTCTTGTTGTTGGTTTGTGGCTCACCACCACTGTTGCCGTGCACGCTTGGTTATGTCCGCCATAATTTTTCTGTGTTCATTGTGATGGATTAGGCTGCTGTGCACACACACGGCAGCCCCACCCTGCCCCAAGCTTTACTTAATTGTGCACCTGTGTCTGGACCAACATCGCCCTTCATCTATGTTTGCTGGTCAGGCAATGTGTGGAGGCCATTCCTGATATGTCTGTGTTCAGACCTGGTTGGCCTTCATCTGCACTTGCTTCATCTGGCTTCATGGGAGCGATCCAGTAATGTTCAGGTACAGTTTGCACTTGATATGGTCATGCTCTAAGTGTATTTAGGAGGCCGTAATGGCACAGCATTTATTAAAAATATATAGAGTAGGACCCCCCATATGAGATTGCCTTGGCGCGGCGGGGTGGCTCAATTGAATTGATCAATTTTTTTGCTAAATATCTCATTTTTGAATACAGCTAGACATTATGTGCATATGCACTCCAATTTATGCGTTCTAACCTTAAGCAGTGCTGGCTTCCCCCCCTATTTTCTTGTTGTTGGTTTGTGGCTCACCACCACTGTTGCCGTGCACGCTTGGTTATGTCCGCCATAATTTTTCTGTGTTCATTGTGATGGATTAGGCTGCTGTGCACACACACGGCAGCCCCACCCTGCCCCAAGCTTTATTTAATTGTGCACCTGTGTCTGGACCAACATCGCCCTTCATCTATGTTTGCTGGTCAGGCAATGTGTGGAGGCCATTCCTGATATGTCTGTGTTCAGACCTGGTTGGCCTTCATCTGCACTTGCTTCATCTGGCTTCATGGGAGCGATCCAGTAATGTTCAGGTACAGTTTGCACTTGATATGGTCATGCTCTAAGTGTATTTAGGAGGCCGTAATGGCACAGCATTTATTAAAAATATATAGAGTAGGACCCCCCATATGAGATTGCCTTGGCGCGGCGGGGTGGCTCAATTGAATTGATCAATTTTTTTGCTAAATATCTCATTTTTGAATACAGCTAGACATTATGTGCATATGCACTCCAATTTATGCGTTCTAACCTTAAGCAGTGCTGGCTTCCCCCCCTATTTTCTCATTATATTACTATACCATTTAGATTTAAAAATATAAAACTCCTCAAAAATACCCATAAAAATATTTGCATTGGTTGGTGCGACTTTAGAGCCCATCGCGGTCCCGAGCTGTTGATGATATAGACATCCTTCAAAAGTAAAATAATTATTTTTTTAAAATGAATTCCATACCTTTTAAAATGAAGTTTTTTTGGTCTTTTGTTAATCTCTTGTCCCCTATTAAAATTTTATTAAAACAAGCCAGACCCAAGGTGTGAGATATATTGGAATATAGTGATGATACATCCATACTTAAAAATATGAAATTTGATTTCCATTCGATGTCATGAAGATACTGAATTAAATTAGTTGAGTCTCTAATGAAACTCTTCAATGCTGGGACATGTATAACCATGATCCTATCAATGAAATGAAACAGATTACTAGTAACCGAGTCTATGCCTGATATAATGGGTCTCCCTGGAGGATTTACTAGATTCTTGTGAATCTTGGGTAAATGATAAAAAAAATTGTGTGCGGGAATGAGCACCTTTTAAAAATCTATATTCATTTTTGTTGAAAATATTTTTCTCTTTTCCCTCTAGGATTAATTTATCATAATTAATTCTGATGTTGGGAATGACATCAAAAGTGGTTTTTTTATAATATTTAATATCCGATAAAATTCTATAAGCCTCATTGCAATAGTCTGACCTATTCTGTATCACAATTCCACCACCTTTATCCGCTGAGCGGATCACTATATCAGTATTAGACTTTAAGGATTTTAACGCTGATTTTTCACTTTTTGTTAAATTATGCTTGGATTTGATGGGGTTTAATTCCTTAAATTCCTTCTGCACGATATCAGTGAATACATTGAGGTGATGACCTCTACTTTCAATCGGGTAAAATTTAGTTTTGATGGGTACATCTAAGTGGAATTCATCCTGATGCATATTTCCATCATTGGATGGATCAATATTAGGATTCAATTCTTTCATTAAAAAATGTCTTTTCAGCGTCAGTTTCCTAATAAAAACTTGCAAATCAAGAAAAACGTCAAAATCATTGGTTTTGTGCGTTAGACAAAAAGTTAGTCCTTTGGAGAGGACATTGGTTTCATCTTTCGTTAGAACATGAGAGGATAAATTAAAAATGTTACTAATACCATCATCTGGAGTGAAGCCACTTTTATCTATTCTTAAACTTTTGTTTTCCCTTTCTTTTTTTCTCCCCCCTCTGGTTCCTCTATAGGATTTTTTCTTTTTCTGTTTTTTGGTGAGAAAATTTTTTTTATTTCTGTGTTTTTCAATATTCGCGGTAAAAAAGGAACCGTGGCATTATTATCTACATTAGTATTGTCAATAAAAATTGTTTCACTGGTTGGAGTACTAGAAATGTCATTGTCATAGACAGAAAAATCAAAAAGAGATTTTTGTGTGCACTCTGGGAATTCAGTTAAGGAAGGTGACGGGATAACTACAGGGATAGGCGTAATAATCTTACTAGTATCAGTAATAGGATTTACAGAATCAATTAGGTTTTTATTCTCATTAAAGCCCTTCATTTGTTCCTTGATGCTATCTAATTGCTTCATAGCCTCAATCAGAGGTGCTGTAATCTTGGTAATTTTTAACTGAGGAGGTTTTGAAAAAATATTATTATTAGTTCCCCCAATAATTTGCTCTTGTGCCAGGGTTAATCCATTATTTTTCAAAACCGGTATTTTAATACTCTGATCTAAATTGGTATTAGCATTTTTTCCAGAAACATTTAATTCATTAATATTACCGCAAACATTTATTTCGTTACTGTTAGTTGTTACAATGTCAGTTTGATTTGTGATTCCTCTACCAATTTTATTTTTATTTTTATTATCATTAAAATACCTGTAGCCCTCCCTGTCTCTTTGTAATTTCTTGGATTTTTTCAGAATAGTCTCATGTTCAGTTTGCATAACATGCGTTATTACATTTGAATTAATTTTCTTATATTCAGGGTGTTTAAGAAATGGAACCAATTCTTTAGATAAATTCATCACTTTAACTGCTGCTAGTTCTGCAAGTTTGGACCTTTTTTATATAATAACAATATCATCTTATGCATACAATTGTCCAAATTCCTATCCCATTCTTGTGTAAAGTCTGAGTCCATGGGAAAGGGAGAATCGAAGACTAACCTTAGTCCACGTGGGCAGATATTCTCCTCCAAATAAATGGATAAAAACCGGCATCCAGGCTATAATGTAGTTCCTCTTTCATAGCCTCTTTAAAATTTGTGAAGATCTTCCGAAAAGTCTTAGTCTCTTCATCTTTGAAGACATCCGAAGCTTCATCATTATGAGCTATATATCCAATGTTCCTGATGGTCTGTAGAATTAACCGTTCCCTTGATGAAAGCCTATTTTGGAAGTATTCCATCCTAATCCACTGAAGCAAACCCTCTGCTGCTCAATCAACCTGGACACCGGCTGTACTTTCCAGGAACCGCCAGAGAAATTCAATTGTTGTATACACTAAAGGGTTGAGACAAGAGCGCAATAGGGTCTTATCTGGGTAAATCGTATGAATTAAAAGGTATTTATACTCACCCTTTCCAAGAGAGAGTAAAGCCTGTATAATCAGTATGTCAGCCTGCTGCACGTCCAACGGTCCACATCGTTGACCACAACAAAGATTCTTAGGAGTAAATTCTTGGACTTTAGGTGCGCTGCCAGACAAATTCCATAGCCACACAAGGTTAAGAAATTAACCCTTTATTCCCTACGCGTTTCGAAGTATAACACTTCTTCAGGGGATGACATATGAGTACAGAGAGCTGTCTCCACATTTATACATTCACGATTCAAACTTGGCGCCATGAAGGACATGTGATGCGCCACAAAGGTCAAAGATCAGAACAGTTCAAGTGTCATAGAAAGGTCATAAAAATTAACTCCTCTATGATTAATAAAATCAATTGTACATTTGTTTTATTTCGCAGATAAAAATTAAAATCAAAAGAAAAAAGGAAAAAAAGAAAAAGAAAACGAAAAATGAACCCACATCGTGAGGAAAAACGAAAGGACCGCAGTCCAACAAACACACCACTACGCCAGGCAGAGTGTCTGGATCGAGGAGGAGAAACCTAAATATATCTCCAAATAATCACCAGAATGACCGAAAAAAAAAGGAATATCTATGGACTAAAATATGTTATTAAAGTATCTAAATATATAAAAAGAAGTGAATATAAATATATATAAGATCATGAGAATAAAAAGACAATGGAAAATAAAAATGGTTAAGGTGTCCTAGTCTTTAAATTACCTTCAATTACAAAGAAAATCAGTGGCACAACTCGATGGGCGGAAAATGCATAAAAAAGCAGCCCCACAGAAAATCGGATCGCTCACCATTCAAAATAGAAAAGATTGGGGCAAAAAGAGGAACATTCATAAAGATCCATAAGATTGATATTATTATAAAAACGATATAAAAAACGCATCCATTATTTGATTCACAGCAGAAACAATGGGGACATAACAGAAATTGGTGAAAGAACTTTATGCCGAAAATCAAGTTAACCCATTGACTACATATCGAGGAAAAAACGCAAAAGGGGTTTGATTAAGGAACCAATGTTATAGGGGGAAAGTGAAAAAAAAAAAAATATTAAATTGAAAAATACACATATAATTGTGGGAGTTTTGTGATTATTAGTATGAATAAGATGTAAAAATAAAAAAACGAAAAAATTAGTTATTTAATTCAGGAGATTTTGTGCATGTCCAAAATTATAGGAACATGAGACAGGGTGATAAAAATAAATTATTAGAAACGAAAAATCATTATACCAAAATTAAAATTAACCCGTTGTGTTACACATCAAAGAGAATAAGAAAAAACTGAGAAAAAACTAGGAGGATTTATAAGGAACCCCGTGTAATGGAAAGGTGGAAAAGGGGGAGAAAATACATATATATCTATATATATCCATATATATAAAAATATATATAAAAAATACATATAAAATTATGATATTGATAAAACACAAATCAATGGATTAACACATTAGTGGGGGTTAGAAATACCAAAAATAACAGCAATACCAGAGAAACACTTCGGAAATTTCATTTAACCCATTGGGTTTCAGGGTATTCAGCCTATAAATCCAGAATATTTCTTTTCTATTTAATTGCCACATCCTATCCGGATGGTTAATAGGAATTTGTTCGATGGGGCTTATCCTCAATCCTTGAGGATTTTTATCATGTTTCAAGGTGAAATGTCTGGAAAGTCCATGTTGTAAAAAGCCCCTTTTTATATTAAATCTATGAGAGTTGATTCTGAGATGTAGCGGCTCTGTGGTTCTACCAATGTATTGTCTCCCACAGCCGCACTCTGGAAAAACTAATAAAAAATGCTTATAATAAATGTTTAAATATGTCACAAAATTCTCTCGTTAATGGAATTAAAAAAAGCTAAAGCCAACGATAATAAATTCACCACTAACTTTATAACGCAATTTTGTGTGGAGAACAAAGAAATTAGGAAGATTCTGTGTAATAATTGGCACATTTTACTGAATGATCCACTCCTGCAAAAAGTTCTCCCCAACAATCCGAGGGTCACCTTTAGGAGGGCTCCCAATATCAAAAATCTTGTAGCCCCCAGTCGTTTGAGAAATGAGAAAAAAACTTTTGTAATGGCCAGTAGTCCACTAAGAGGGATTTTCCGATGTGGGAAGAAAAATTGTTCTTGCTGTAGCATTATAACACAAAGAGAGAAATATTTTAGATCAACCACCACTGATGAATCTTTTCCCATCCGAGACTATCTTAATTGTACTTCTGAATTTGTGATCTATCTAATTGAGTGCGGCTGTGGGAGACAATACGTTGGTAGAACCACACAGCCGCTACATCTCAGAATTAACTCCCATAGATATAATATAAAAAGGGGCTTTTTACAACATGGACTTTCCAGACATTTCACCTTGAAACATGATAAAAATCCTCAAGGATTGAGGATAAGCCCCATCGAACAAATTCCTATTAACCATCCGGATAGGATGGGGCAATTAAATAGAAAATAAATATTCTGGATTTATAGGCTGAATACCCTGAAACCCAATGGGTTAAATGAAATTTCCAAAGTGTTTCTCTGGTATTGCTGTTATTTTTGGTATTTCTAACCCCCACTAATGTGTTAATCCATTGATTTGTGTTTTATCAATATCATAATTTTATATGTATTTTTTATATATTTTTTAATATATTTTTTATATATATTTTTTAATATATATGGATATATATAGATATATATGTATTTTCTCCCCCTTTTCCACCTTTCCATTACACGGGGTTCCTTATAAATCCTCCTAGTTTTTTCTCAGTTTTTTCTTATTCTCTTTGATATGTAACACAACGGGTTAATTTTAATTTTGGTATAATGATTTTTCGTTTCTAATAATTTATTTTTATCACCCTGTCTCATGTTCCTATAATTTTGGACATGCACAAAATCTCCTGAATTAAATAACTAATGCGTTTTTTTATTTTTACATCTTATTCATACTAATAATCACAAAACTCCCACAATTATATGTGTATTTTTCAATTTAATATATATATATATTTTTTTCACTTTCCCCCTATAACATTGGTTCCTTAATCAAACCCCTTTTGCGTTTTTTCCTCGATATGTAGTCGTCAATGGGTTAACTTGATTTTCGGCATAAAGTTCTTTCACCAATTTCTGTTATGTCCCCATTGTTTCTGCTGTGAATCAAATAATGGATGCGATTTTTATATCGTTTTTATAATAATATCAATCTTATGGATCTTTATGAATGTTCCTCTTTTTGCCCCAATCTTTTCAAATTTTTTTCTGTTTTGAATGGTGAGCGATCCGATTTTCTGTGGGGCTGCTTTTTTATGCATTTTCCACCCATCGAGTTGTGCCACTGATTTTCTTTGTAATTGAAGGTAATTTAAAGACTAGGACACCTTAACCATTTTTATTTTCCATTGTCTTTTTATTCTCATGATCTTATATATATTTATATTCACTTCTTTTTATATATTTAGATACTTTAATAACATATTTTATTCCATAGATATCCTTTTTTTTACGGTCATTCTGGTGATTATTTGGAGATATATTTAGGTTTCTCCTCCTTGATCCGGACACTCTGCCTGGCGTAGTGGTGTGTTTGTTAGACTGCGGTCCTTTCGTTTTTCCTCACGATGTGGGTTCATTTTTCGTTTTCTTTTTCTTTTTTTCCCTTTTTTCCTTTTTTCTTTTTTCTTTTGATTTTAATTTTTATCTGCGAAATAAAACAAATGTACAATTGATTTTATTAATCATAGAGGAGTTAATTTTTATGACCTTTCTATGACACTTGAACTGTTCTGATCTTTGACCTTTGTGGCGCATCACATGTCCTTCATGGCGCCAAGTTTGAATCGTGAATGTATAAATGTGGAGACAGCTCTCTGTACTCATATGTCATCCCCTGAAGAAGAAGTGTTATGCTTCGAAACGCGTAGGGAATAAAGGGTTAATTTTTTAACCTTGTGTGGCTATGGAATTTGTCTGGCAGCACACCTAAAGTCCAAGAATTTACTCCTAAGAATCAAATAATAATATTCTGACATTCCATAAGGATGACGAGATTATAGACAAAAAATGGTATACATCATTGGAAACGGGTAGCATAAAGGAAAACAACTTTTTACATATCCCAAATAGCTACAACCTAAGGCAGTTTCTGGTATCACAGTAATGTGGTGTGGAGGACAATAAAAAATTATTCAATATCTACCTGTGTGACTATAATTTGGAAATTCAGATTTCTGAGGAGAAATAAAAAGAGGGGGAGGGAGAAAGAAAAAAATTTTTAAAAAAAAATGTGGACACAGCCCATAAATGGCCATCATACATGTTACTTTACTTATGTAAAGAAAACCAGTCCCAAAGTCTAGAAACTCAAATAAATATAATGAAAAAGTGGAAAAAATAATAAATAAATAGATGAACAAAATGGAATAAAATAATGAGGAGAGAAAAAGAAGGGGGAGGAAAATAGGGAAAATTCCAAATCAATAGTAAAAAAGAAAAAAAAGAAAAAAGGGAGATAAAGGACAGACATTCCAAAATAGAAGAGCCCATAGTTATACATATTACCAATACATTACGTGGTATATAAAATACATACAAAAATAGTGATAATAATAATGATTATATGTAATATGCATTATATAATACAAAAGTAGAGGAATTTGCATAAAATACCCCATATATAATAAGTGAAAAATCACATGACAGTGATAATGTAACATATATACATAAATTAGAGTGCAAAAAAAAAAAAAAAAAAATATATATATATAGATCACATAAAGTGCCAAGTGAAAAGTGGCATCAAAAAAGTTAAATAAAGAGATTTATGCACATGAAATACTCCATATGTAAAGAATTTTTTGTGAATAGTCATATCACTGAGTTATTGTAGCTAGTGACACTCATTAAATATAGATATATTAAAAGTGAATAAAATAAAATTATACATAAATAATTATTAGTTAAAGTGCCAAGTGCAAAAAGTAAAAATAAAAAATACAAAATACAATTAACTCCTTCTCTTATTTCTTTCTTCAATCCATAAAGAATGATCTCCTCTGTCGGATGAAGAACAAGAAGCAACGAACCGGAAAGGCTCCCACAAGGACTCAGAGAAGAACCACATATTCGAAAGGTATCCATAATGTATAACTATTATCAAGGAAAATGAAAATTATTAATAAAAATACATGAATGTACTATACCAATATACGTCCAAAAGCCTACCAAATATTTAATGGATTATAAGATAAAATAGATAATAAAACAATAATTACTATAAGATAAAAACAAAAAACTGGATGACAAGGTGGTCACAGAAATGGAACAAAGCTAATATTTTCATTTAAGCCACTTGGCACTTTATCTTTTAAAATAGTTCCATGTGGCAGAAACCCAAATACAGTGGGGAAAAAAAGTATTTAGTCAGTCAGCAATAGTGCAAGTTCCACCACTTAAAAAGATGAGAGGCATCTGTAATTTACATCATAGGTAGACCTCAACTATGGGAGACAAACTGAGAAAAAAAAATCCAGAAAATCACATTGTCTGTTTTTTTTTCATTTTATTTGCATATTATGGTGGAAAATAAGTATTTGGTCAGAATCAAAATTTCATCTCAATACTTTGTGATATATCCTTTGTTGGCAATGACAGAGGTCAAACGTTTTCTGTAAGTCTTCACAAGGTTGCCACACACTGTTGTTGGTATGTTGGCCCATTCCTCCATGCAGATCTCCTCTAGAGCAGTGATGTTTTTGGCTTTTCGCTTGGCAACACGGACTTTCAACTCCCTCCAAAGGTTTTCTATAGGGTTGAGATCTGGAAACTGGCTAGGCCACTCCAGGACCTTGAAATGCTTCTTACGAAGCCACTCCTTCGTTGCCCTGGCAGTGTGCTTTGGATCATTGTCATGTTGAAGGACCCAGCCACGTTTCATCTTCAATGCCCTTGCTGATGGAAGGAGGTTTGCACTCAAAATCTCACGATACATGGCCCCATTCATTCTTTCATGTACCCGGATCAGTCGTCCTGGCCCCTTTGCAGAGAAACAGCCCCAAAGCATGATGTTTCCACCACCATGCTTTACAGTAGGTATGGTGTTTGATGGATGCAACTCAGTATTCTTTTTCCTCCAAACACGACAAGTTGTGTTTCTACCAAACAGTTCCAGTTTGGTTTCATCAGACCATAGGACATTCTCCCAAAACTCCTCTGGATCATCCAAATGCTCCCTAGCAAACTTCAGACGGGCCCGGACATTTACAGGCTTAAGCAGTGGGACACGTCTGGCACTGCAGGATCTGAGTCCATGGTGGCGTAGTGTGTTACTTATGGTAGGCCTTGTTACATTGGTCCCAGCTCTCTGCAGTTCATTCACTAGGTCCCCCCACGTGGTTCTGGGATTTTTGCTCACCGTTCTTGTGATCATTCTGACCCCACGGGGTGGGATTTTGCGTGGAGCACCAGATCGAGGGAGATTATCAGTGGTCTTGTATGTCTTCCATTTTCTAATTATTGCTCCCACAGTTGATTTCTTCACTCCAAGCTGGTTGGCTATTGCAGATTCAGTCTTCCCAGCCTGGTGCAGGGCTACAATTTTGTTTCTGGTGTCCTTTGACAGCTCTTTGGTCTTCACCATAGTGGAGTTTGGAGTCAGACTGTTTGAGGGTGTGCACAGGTGTCTTTTTATACTGATAACAAGTTTAAACAGGTGCCATTACTACAGGTAATGAGTGGAGGAAAGAGGAGACTCTTAAAGAAGAAGTTACAGGTCTGTGAGAGCCAGAAATCTTGATTGCTTGTTTCTGACCAAATACTTATTTTCCACCATATTATGCAAATAAAATGAAAAAAATACAGACAATGTGATTTTCTGGATTTTTTTTTCTCAGTTTGTCTCCCATAGTTGAGGTCTACCTATGATGTAAATTACAGACGCCTCTCATCTTTTTAAGTGGTGGAACTTGCACTATTGCTGACTGACTAAATACTTTTTTTCCCCACTGTATATACAGGGGGTCAGAAGAAAAAAGGGCACACTGCTGCTTTATGCGTGCAGACTACGCGTTTCGACCTTACTAGGTCTTCTTCTAGGTCTTAAGTGTGTTGTCACCTGGTGAATATAACATTGTTGAACAACAAAAATCTCATACTTGGCTTGATTTAAAGGGCTTTTATAAATGTGGAGCCAAAAAATTTATAGTAAATGTTGCAGATTTGTAAATAAAACAGAAAAAATAGTTTCAGTAAAAAATGGTAAAGATTATAATATTAATAGTTTTATCAATTGCAATACTACTAATGTAGTTTATTCTGTTGTATGTAATAGTTGTAAATTACAATATATTGGATGTACTACGGGCTCTTTGAAAAAAAGAATCCGTAGACATTTATCTGATGCAGTAAAAGAGAATATGATAGGAGGCTCTGCAGTTTCAAGACATTTCTGGTATGAACATAAAGGAAATTTGAATGATTTGTCCTTTTATGGTTTAGAGAAAGTAAAGAAATCCTTACGGGGAGGTAATAATAGAAGGACTTTATTAAATCGTGAAAGTTATTGGATTTTTACACTGGAAAGCCGTATACCTAATGGACTGAATAATACTGTAGGTTAGATTTAATCAGTCAATTCTAAATGGCAGGTTTTCCAGTGGTAAAATATACATATATATATATAAAAACACTTGAATTTTCCTTCCTTCCTCCTCCTTTTTTTTTTATTTTTTTTTTATTATATATTTTTTTTTTTAATTTTTTTTTTTGTTCATATGGTAAATTTTGTGATATCTAAGAACAAATATAAGATGTGAATAATAATGTATTAGATAAAAATAAGGGCACTTTGCAGCGATATGCTTTAAATATGTAGTACATTTTGTATTTAACAAAGTTTTATCCCTGTGTAAGGGTATACACCCTATTTTAATTAAGTCAAATTTTGTAATTGGATCAAGTTCCTGGAAGCAGGGTATATTACTATCTTGAACACTGCTCACACTTAAGACCTAGAAGAAGACCTAGTAAGGTAGAAACGCGTAGTCTGCACGCATAAAGCAGCAGTGTGCCCTTTTTTCTTCTGACCCCCTGTATATATTTGGGTTTCTGCCACATGGAACTATTTTAAAAGATAAAAATAAAATGGATTTTATGGCCAAGTAGGAAGCATCCGCTGGAATTATTTGCTGGTTTTTTTTTCTATTGCAACATGGGTGTGCCTCTCCCATTACAACTCCGTGTGGCTTCCTGGCAGTGAGCAGAACCACTAAGGACGTCTAACTGGGTGAGCTGGCTATAATTTTTCTTGTTTGAACTTGGCACTTTATGTGATCTATTCATTATATATATATTTTTTGTATTTTTTGCACTCTAATGTATGTATATACACTCACTGGCCACTTTATTAGGTACACCTGTCCAACTGTGTGTTAAGACTTAATTTCTAATCAGCCAATCACATGGCGGCAACTCAGTGCATTTAGGCATGTAGACATGGTCAAGACAATCTCCTGCAGTTCAAACCGAGCATCAGTATGGGGAAGAAAGGTGATTTGAGTGCCTTTGAACGTGGCATGATTGTTGGTGCCAGAAGGGCTGGTCTGAGAATTTCAGAAACTGCTGATCTACTGGGATTTTCACGCACAACCATCTCTAGGGTTTACAGAGAATGGTCCGAAAAAGAAAAAAAATCCAGTGAGCGGCAGTTCTGTGGCCGGAAATGCCATGTTGATGCCAGAGGTCAGAGGAGAATGGGCAGACTGGTTCGAGCTGATAGAAAGGCAACAGTGACTCAAATTGCCACCCGTTACAACCAAGGTAGGCAGAAGAGCATCTCTGAACGCACAGTGCGTCGAACTTTGAGGCAGATGGGCTACAGCAGCAGAAGACCACACTGGGTACCACTCCTCTCAGCTAAGAACAGGAAACTGAGGCTACAATTTGCACAAGCTCATCGAAATTGGACAGTAGAAGATTGGAAAAACGTTGCCTGGTCTGATGAGTCTCGATTTCTGCTGCGACATTCGGATGGTAGGGTCAGAATTTGGCGTAAACAACATGAAAGCATGGATCCATCCTGCCTTGTATCAACGGTTCAGGCTGGTGGTGGTGGTGTCATGGTGTGGGGAATTTTTTCTGGGCACTCTTTGGGCCCCTTGGTACCAATTGAGCATCGTTGCAATGCCACAGCCTACCTGAGTATTGTTGCTGACCATGTCCATCCCTTTATGACCACAATGTACCCAACATCTGATGGCTACTTTCAGCAGGATAATGCGCCATGTCATAAAGCTCGAATCATCTCAGATTGGTTTCTTGAACATGACAATGAGTTTACTGTACTCAAATGGCCTCCTCAGTCACCAGATCTCAATCCAATAGAGCATCTTTGGGATGTGGTGGAACGGGAGATTCGCATCAGGGATGTGCAGCCGACAAATCTGCGCCAACTGTGTGATGCCATCATGTCAATATGGTCCAAAATCTCTGAGGAATGCTTCCAGCACCTTGTTGAATCTCTGCCACGAAGAATTGAGGCAGTTCTGAAGGCAAAAGGGGGTCCAACCCCTTACTAGCATGGTGTACCTAATAAAGTGGCCAGTGAGTGTATGTTAAATTATCACTGTCATGTGATTTTTCACTTATTATATATGGGGTATTTTATGCAAATTCCTCTACTTTTGTATTATATTTGACACATTATATAATGCATATTACATACTATTATCACTATTTTTGTATGTACTTTATATACCACGTAATGTATTGGTAATATGTATAACTATGGCTTTTCTATTTTGGAATGTCTGTCCTTTATCCCCTTTTTTTTTTTACTATTGATTTGGAATTTTCCTCCCCCTTCTTTTTCTCTCCTCATTATTTTATTCCATTTTGTTTGTCTATTTATTTATTATTTTTTCCACTTTTTCATTATATTTATTTGTGTTTATATCTTTTATACTATAGCACCGCATTATTTATTCTATTAACAGGACCTTCCTCTTTTTACTCTGCTTTACTCAAGGACCTTTTGGTCACCTGATCCATTTGCACCAATGACAGATGGCCGGGTGGAACGCACGCCGATGTCTGCATTCCATGGACCTCTGCCTGCTGTGTCTGCGTCCCTCAACGTCGCGATAACCATTCGCGGCATCTGAGATCATGTGGAACGGCTAGGTGGGGCCTCCTGTGACGTTGGATACTGGGGCGCGTCACTTACACCCGCTCCCTCTCTTATTGGCTCCCGCTTCATAAATACCTACCTTATTCTGGATGACGCCACCCCCTGACGAAAGCAGACGCCGAAATGCGCGTTGGGGCGAGGCTCATCCTGGGGATTGCGCACACGGACATAAGGTAATATTTGTGGACAGCTTACAATTGTTTTTGCTAGCTGCGCACATACTGTTACCTCATAGTATGGGCATATATGGCACTCATATCTGTTATTAGCATGGATATCTTTACTTTATATTATGACTAATGGGTATATGTAAAAAACCCACTGCCATTCTATACCTTCTGTGACGTATACTTTGAAACTGACTTTCTGCCATTTTGGAATAGCTGCAGCTTATAGCTTGGTGTTACTTACACATATTCATGCATTTGAACTTTACTCCCGTGTTCCATGTATTTGAACTGATTTGAATATTGTTCTGCATTTGCACTTTACCTTTTTCTCATTTTTATTTTTATTTATTTTTAATTTTTGCACATGCAATTTTGTGCGAATTTTGATAGATTTGTGGCTAGTTACACATATATACATTTTTATGGATAGAATGTAGCCACTTTCACATTTATCATTGTGCAATATGTAAGTGAAATTCATTCCCGGTGTAGCCTTCCTTTTGGTATTTTGTTCCCACCCCTCCTTCTATTTTTTGATTTCTCAAATAAACTTATTTATTTTTGGACATTTTTTCGGGTTCTTTGTTTCGTTGTTTTATATTTCATTTCCGATAGCCCTTTTACATTTTCCATTTGTGCAGTGATGTGATCCATAACTATTACACTATGAATATTTCTATTTAAACATGCACTTTTGTCTGGGTAATTTGAAACTGTATAGAGGTGCTGGTCAGGTTTTTGTTTTTTTGTTTGGGCGCACGTCAGGGCTCTGAAGGGAAGGAGTGCCATTTGACTTTTGAATGCAAATATGCTGGAATAATTAGCAGTTGCCATGTCGCGTTTGGAGAACCCCTGATGTGCCTAAACCTGTGTCAGTAATGGTAGTTCCCTTTGCACCACTCCACAGGCGCTGTGCTTCCTTGAGACAACTTACCTCCAAGTTACCAGCAAATTCAGAGACAAATTGTTTCCAAGGCAACAGAGAAATTATTCTATTTCTTTTATTCATATAAAAAGCATCATAAAAGCAATGTATTGGCCAGCAGGTGGTCTTTTTCAAGCATAAACAAAATTGCAGATGAAGCTAACATACATGCAGTACACAGAGCCATTTTATATCTGCCACCCTTTGGGCCACTCCTTATGACTCCTCCCACAGTTCCCTTCCATGTTACCATGGAGACTGTATACAATTGAAAGACATAGCATTAAAACACAATACAATTAAAAACAACATTTACATAAAATCACATAGCAAAGTAAGGAAATTATCAGTGATGTGTAGCGCCTTGTTATTTGGATACTGTATTTATGTTCATGTTGCTGTAATATATTGGTCCCATAATTCAAAAAGGAAGGGGTAACAGCCCTATTATGGGAGCACCAATCAGGGAATATCTCTCAAACCTAGATGTAACTGTCTATGTCAGTGTATCAGGCATTGGTGCATAGTATATGGGTGTCTCCAATTCGGGGTTAATAGCTCTTCTTACGCCAGCTCCGATGGTCTAAGGCGAATATCATGTGATCACGTGTCACTACATTGAGGTCATGTGCCTCAATTACATCATCTGGGCTAATGACCACCCATTCCATAGTCATGTGGCAAGAGGTCATGTGACAGTGTAAGGGGAGGCCAGGACTGTAGTCATGGCCAGAGTCACTGAAGCATCTGTGTCCCGGCCTTCCCTCACAGAAAACTTCTCAGCGTACCTGAGTCTTCAGTTTCAGGTCCCCCTGGGAACTTCCCAGGCGGCGATGGCCCCTCTTCCAGGTGACCCCCAGTAATGGAGACACAGTCCAGAACAACTTGGACATTCTCTTTACTTACTACTTCGCATGCTACATCCACAGTTGGCACATCAAGAAATTCACTTGTTTCCTCATCTTTGCCTACTTCGCTGATGCTTCTGTGCAGCATATGTCCGAACCGAACCGTCTTTAACTGCTCCCCAGATCCTTCCTGGCCTAACGTCACCATGATGACAATTTCTTCTGCCTGTTCCGCCCCAGACTCAAAATCATAAGCCACTCGGTTTGGATGCCTCTGGTAAAGCATCCAGCCCATCTGTATCGTTCCCGTCGAAGCTCCAACTTCCTTTCAACTCCTCACTCCAACCGACTCCTGCCCTAAA
Source organism: Dendrobates tinctorius (assembly GCF_039654945.1). NCBI lineage: Eukaryota > Metazoa > Chordata > Amphibia > Anura > Dendrobatidae > Dendrobates > Dendrobates tinctorius. The sequence continues at coordinate 46,618,263 of NW_027361690.1, read as the reverse complement.
GGCATCCTGCAAGACGATGAGTCGCCACATCTTTCTTCTCCTGTATTGGCCCACTGCAGTGATGCTCAGTGGCTGTGGATAACGTGGGCTGCAGCTATTTAACGTTGCGTGGCTGCCGAGCCGTCTGGGCCTATAGCCCATGTGGACACTTCAGGCACCCTGTCCCCGTCTGACTAAACTTCCCTTCTTCCCTATCCTTAACTACTGGCAGCCCCTCCTATACTTAACCCGCTATACACTAATTATAACCTATTCTAACCATGCATCTAATGGCCCACAAAGAAACTACACTTACCCTTAGCTATGAGAACTATAATACTAATGTCCGAAGGGTGCACTTCACTTTCCTTAAACTGTACATGCGCCATAGTAAACATTATTACATTATATTACATTAAAGGAACACAACATAATAAACATAGTTCCACAGAGAATGGTAACACATGTGTGAATGTGGCAGTACCATAAATGTGAGCGGTAATACATATTATGTAGCATTACCACAAATATTAATATAGACATTACCAACATTAGCACATGTAAACATCAACACACTGAGAACAATTAGAGGAACGGGAGCAAGGAGGTAATTCTATCCCACTCCCTTACAACCGCAGACATGTGCCTCAATTACATCATCTGGGCTAATGAATGCCCATTCCATAGTCATGGGACTGGATGCTATAAAGCAATGGCTTCTCCCATGGAGTTTGTGTATATGCCGAGTGATTTTGATAGGGCGAACCTGTGGTCCCCACGTCTCTACATGGAGGAGGCTCATGTCAGCTTAGATAAAGTCGCACAGTACCACCAAACAGTCACTGTATGTAAAAATGTGCATTAGTCACATATAGAGTTTTTTGCGAGACAAGATGACGTTTTCAGCAGTACCATGTTTATTTATATCCATTTTTTTTATCGCATTTTATTCCACTTTTTGTTCAGCAGTATGATGATGATAAAACATTGCTCTTTTTGCCTTGTTTTTTATGGTGTTCACTAAATGGGTTAACTAGTGGGAAAGTTTTATTAATAGGGTCATTACGGACGCGGTGATGTCAAATATGTGTACTTTCATTGTTTATTTTTTTCATTCAAATATTTATGTAGAGATACAATGTCTTTTGATTTTTTATTACTATTTTTGAAATATTTTTACAATTATTTTACCATTTTTTTTTACTATTTTCTAACGTTTTTATCTTGTCCCACTATGGGACTATCATTTTTTGCAGGCTGATCTCTTCTACAGCATAATAAATACAGACCAAAAAATGCAGAATAGTTGGAAGGATGCCAAAATGACCAATAGCCATGATAGGTTAGTACACGTGCTCCCTAAAGGACACTTCTGAATATAACCTTAATCTCAAAAGAACCACATAGGAGTATAGAATCCATTTCAATATAAAATTATACATTTATTAAACATATACTACATAAATAACAACATGGACAATGTATACAAGGATCAGGTAATGATGGCAAAGGTCACCAATCAGAAATATATATAAAATGCTTAAGTGCCAGAAATAGAAGGAAAATTGCGGGGTTAATGTTAAGTAACCTATACCAGCAACATCATTTGCCTGTGCACCAAAGTAAGCTGGAATATATTAAATCATACAAGCATAATGCTTACCCATAATATGCCCCACTGGACCTCTGCCCGCCACCACCGACGTGCATTTCGCTGCACTTTATCAAGGTGCTGTTGAAACTGTCGGTTCTGCACTGACAGACAAACTTGCTCATCATGCACTGGGCATAATCAGCAAGTTTCCTAGGTCAGGTGACCCACACGTCACCATGACGAAATCCGTCATCATGGCAATTATTGGGTCCCTGCTCCTGGTACTTAGTGCCGGGTGTCAACTGTCAGAATCAGCTGGCATCCGGTGGCGATGGCCCGCGCACACCCCCACGTGCTCAGGCGATCACACAGACGTTATACTCCATCCCTGGTTAAATAGACCCAGGAAACATGGGTGGATTATTATTTCGGATGTCAGAAAGGGGTTAATACTGCAGATTGTTCTGAGCAGGAAAATATTATACGCCATTTTTGGCACAAATATGGCACACTCGGATTCGTGATCAGAAATACGAGCAAAATATATAAGAGTTATAATATCGGGAAAAGTCTGAAACAATCAGTAAAAAGTGTGGGAGAATATGTGCGTTGCCACAAAAGTATTTTCAGCGTTTTTGCTATGATAATGATGGTATATCATGAGTGTGGGGCATGTGTTTGATGAGGGGAGGGGGTTTGCAGAGCTCAGTGGCGCGGCGTGCTTGTAAACAGTTTTTTTTACCCTAACTGATTGCAACACAAGTGGTCTTAAAATTCAGGCCATTGATCAGGTTAATTTAGGTTGTAGAGGAGGTAATTTAGGAAAAGTCTTGGCGCAATTAGAAAGTAGATGGATCTACTTGTTGGGAACAAAGACACCGTAGGGTCTCAATGAAACCCTACTTTTCAATGTGTTTTTGTAATTTTTGGGTCCCTATATAATTATAATTTTATTCCTGCTTTATGTATATGTCTGTGTGTTTTTAATTGTTTTTAATTGTTTCTTGTTTGTTTATTATACAGCAAGGAATTTTGTGTAATAAAGAAAATCTATTATGGTGTGGTGTTGGATCATCTTTGTGAGCATCTTGTGAGGCGGATTTTCATCGTATGGACAAAGATGAAGATTTTTATTATCACGTTTTTCTTATATGTATTTATATGTCAATGGTCATAAAGATATATGTAAATTCACATTTACTTAGAGAGAATGTTTTTACAGCCCTATTGATTATATTGGTCAGCACATATTTATGTGTTTGTGTTTTTGGGTGTTTATTCACATTTTTTCACTATTATTAATTAGTGATTTTTTATTATTATTTTTATTATTATTATTTAATATAATAATATTTTTCTATTACTATGCTTATCTATGAATTAGAAATGATGTGTATTTGTTGTAATTTAGAATAATTAGTGCTCTATATAATTGTTCAATGCTTTTTATAATATGAATGTAGTACTATTTGGTATTTATAAATATTTACTAATATATTCTGCCCATAATAGTCTATATCGCACTTATTTTTCGCCCATTGCAGTATGATCCCGGTGCCCGGTTAGCGCATGCGCAGCTCTGGACGACCCATTGCTTCCTGGTATGCTCAATAGGTGACGTATAGCGAATCACACTTGCGATCCACGAGCAGTAATTAGGAAGCCTTGTTTGTATCAGGGGAAGACCGTGGTAGTGGCGCATGCGCAATTACAAGCCGGGTATGCCGACACTGGATGCAGCTGTGATCAGTGCTATTTATAGATGGGCGCTTGCATGACACACATATATAAGCCCCCTGTTGAGGAAGCCAGCACGGGGAAACGGTGCTGTCGGGGTAGCCGGGTACATGGGTCACAAAAGCTGCATCAATGTAAGTCGCAATTCTTTTCTAGCACTATGCACTTTAAGCTGCTCAATTGAGGAGTAGTATGCTTCTTCTGTTAGCCGCTATGGCATGTAAATTATACACGGAGTAGATTGAATCAGTTTAATGAGGAGCTATTCCCTCCTTTTGAGGAATTGCGGCATTCTTCTTTTTTTCATGATACTTGCAAAAATATTTTAGGAATGCGGATGTTTTGATCATTTGGCATATGTTATACATAATTTTTTTTTGCCTTTAAACTTAATATATTTGCGATCATTCTGCCATGTATACAAAGCTGCAGTATCATTTTTTGATGTGAAAAGTTTTTTTTATGCACAAAAAAATTCTCTGTACCTGGCATTTTTTGGAGAGATTTCCTTGTTATATATTTTACGAATTTATGTGAATAAATGATTGATTTTATTGAATTATTCATTTGCCTATTTCCTTTTTTGCTGCACAAAATTTGTGATAATATGAAGGTGTCTGCAGACCTCACGCACATTAAAAAAAATATATTTTTTTGCTTGTAAATGCGATACAGCCCGCCGTATCCCACGTTGTAATTTTTTGCTGTTGAAATTAAGCTGTTTGCAGACCTCACGCACATAAAAGAAAACATTTTTTTCTGTTGCTAAACGTGATACAGCCCGCCATATCCCACATTGTATTTTTGTGACAGTGAAATTGTGTGTGCAGAACTGTTGCACATATAAAAAACATTTTGGGGGTTTTACCAACATAATAGAGCAGGGTAAATACGATTTTGAAATTGTTTGGAGCATTATTGTGGTGTCACCCACATTAACAAAAAAAATGTTAAGTTACTAATGTTGTACAGTAGGGGACATCTCACTTTCAAATTGTTTGTAGCATCTAGATTATGTTATAGAGGGCTCATCCACAGGCCCAAAATAAATTATTCTGTTACTAACATCATACAGCAGGGGACATCTCACTCTTAAACTGTTTGTAGCATCTAGTCTATTTTGTAGGTGCCTCATTCACAGGCCCCAAAAAATCTTCTGTTACTAATGTTATACACTGGGGAGATCTAATTTAAAAATTGCTTTGAGCATATCTTCTTTGTCGTACAGGTCTCATCCACACTCAAACAATTCTTTCTTCTGTGACTAACGAGATTCAGCACATATTTCACCTTGTCATTTACTGTAGCTGAAATTCAGCTGTTTGCAGATCTGGTACAAAGTTTAAAACCTAATTCTTTATATGGTTTGGTGGGAAGAACTATATCTTTTTAACGATTTCAACCCTTTTGGTAATGATATTTGTTGGTTTGGTAGATACGTGGACGACTTATTGTTTGTATGGCGTGGTAGTTCACCTGATTTGACTAAATTCCATGCATATTTAAATTCTAATGATTTAAGAAAAAAACCCTTTTTAGATATTTTTCTGACAGGTGACCCTATCATGCATCGAGTTCATACCACTATATATAGAAAAGAAAATTCAGGTAACTCCTTACTCCTATCATCCTCTTCCCATCCTCATCACACTATAAAAACGATCCCTTATGGGGAGTTCAATAGAGCCAGATGATTATGTTCTGACAAAGATCCATTTTTTCAGGAGAGTAAAATTGTTCACAGACGTTTACGTGACAGGGGTTACAGTAACCACAGCATTAAATACGTGTTCAATGAAGTCTCTAATAAACCAAGGTCTTTGCTTTCAATTAAGGCCCTTTCTTCTATTGACCAAAAATCTACCATCAACTTTTCAACTCCATACAGTCCGCATTATATCAGATTAAATCCAGCATCAAAAAATATTCACTTGTGGTTAATCAAGATGACAGGTTGCGAGTTGCGACAAATCACTGGTGCAGGCTGCAGGTATCTCGCTAGGAAGGGTTTCAGTTTGGCAAATTTTCTTTCTCCTAGTCTCCTTAAACAACCCTCTACTTCCAGATCATGGCTGTTGATTACTGGTTTTTACAAATGTGCAGGTAGCAGATGCAATGCCTGTACACACGCCTTGGATAAAACCAATGCGGTTCAGTCCTTTCAAGGCACTTCACATGATATTACTTCATTCCTCAATTGTGACACCCAATATGTTGTATACTGCATCTGCTGCCTGTCATGTAAAGTTCAATACATTGGTTGCACCATTTGCAAATTAAAAAAACGAATAGAGGAACATTTATAATAAAAATGCAGCCTACTCTGGTGTTTCCAAACACTTTGTTAATGTTCATAAAGGAGATGTCTCTCATTTTGCCTTTTACAGATTTGAAAAAATATATAATCCTATTCTAGGAGGAAAGAGGCATCAACTGTTAACCATACGAGAAGCCTTTTGGATTTTAAAACTTGACACAAAGTATCCCAAAGGAATGAATTCAAAAAACTATTTTGTTTTATATTTACTGACATTTCTTGTGTTTTTTAGGGTTTTCACTTTGTAACACCTTGTGCATGCATAATGCAATTGTTCATGTGCTTTCGATTGGTCTTTTATTTTCTATTTAAAGTTCTGTCAGATATATCCTATGAATAAAAGGGTACTTTTAATGCTCCAGAAACGCGCCAGGTATTTCCTATGTTTTTAACTATGGCTTGACATGCCGAAATAAAATTTTGACATTTTACTACACGGGTTGGAGTGCCGGATTAAATTCCCTTCCTTCTGGTGCTACGGCTGCGCTCCCCAGCCGGGCGAGCACCCACCTGGCTTCCTAATTGGACTCAGCCTCATTTGGTTTAATTTTTTGGATCACGTCCCAGACCTTTCTCCTGCACTACAGTCCACAGAGATGGCACCCAAATTACCCTTGCTTCCCCCACACGTCACAACTCGCCAACTGTACAACCGATTGTAGGAAGCCACAGATGGGTGAGTCTGAAGAGCTGTTCACACATTCTATGCCATGGGCTGCTGCAGAAAGCACGGAAGCTGTGTGCTCACTTCCCCCATTGGCACCTCTCAGGTCATCGACTTGCATCGATACAGGGGTCTTTGTCCATGCCAGTTAACAGGTTTATATGCGATGTGCCGACACAGTGGAATTCCACTCTGCACATATTGCAGCGATTTTGGTAGCAACAATGAGCCCTGATGCAGTATGTCATGTCGTATAGCCTGGGGCCAACACAGTATGGACGTGGCGCATATCACTTTTATGGAGTTGGCACAGATTAAGGACCTTTGTACCCTTCTGCACAGTTTTGAAATGGATACTAAGATGGTTAGCGCTAACTATGCTGTCATCAGCATTACTATTCCTATCATCTATATGCTGGAGCAGACTTTGAAGAGCCTACAGGAGAAGGTGGAGGATTCAGAAGGGATGACATTGTCACAAAGTTCCAGACTGTCGTCACACAGGCTGGTGCCAAGGCAGGGTGGATTACTGTGATCGAGGTGGGCTGGTGATAAAAGACATACTGTTGGTGAAGGTGCAAGAGCCGAGGAACAAATGGAGGAGGGAGAGGTGATGGGCGGGCAACTGTCATGAGATGAAGAGGATATTCTTCCCCTCTCTGTTTGTGGTTGGTGGGAGGGGACGGAGGAAACAAGCATCAATGTTACCCAGTGACCAACGCAGCATGGGCTTAGACCTCATGGAAGATCCCGACATATGAGTGCCTTCTTGCTGCACTATCTGCAACATGGTCCCCTTATAGTTATGATTCGAAATAGTGCTGACTACTGGGTTGCCACTCTGTTAGATCCATTTTATAAGACCAGATTTTGCTAGATGCTTCCCGCCCTGGAAAGGGACCCGCGAATGCTGAAGTATCGAAAAGCGCTTTTACACAACCTTAAGAGAGGTTTTCCCCAAGACAGCAGTGAGGTAGGCAGTGCGCATCGCAGCTCTAGACTTCCAACCTCTGGCACATCAATTAGTCAACACCAAAACATTGGCAGCAGCAGTGGTGGAAGTGGAAGAAGCAATTTCTGTGAGTCCTATGACACATTTTTTAGACCAACTTGTGCACTAGCACAACAGAGTACAAGTCTTACATGTAGTGAACGAATGGAGAGAATAGTTCAGGAGTATCTAGAACTAAATATCAATATCATCAGGGTTGTTTTGGAACCTTTCACATTTTCGTCTTCCTAAATGAATGAGTGGCCTGAGCTCGCCTCACAGGCCTTGGAAGTTTTATCATGCCTGGAAGCCAGCGTTCTCTCAGGACATGTATTCAGCACTGCTGGTGGTATTCTAACGCATAGGAGCAGCCGGCTGTCCCCTGAAAATGTAGACCGCTTAACTTTCATCAAGATGAATAAGTCATAGATCTTCAAGGACTTTTGTACCCCAATCACAGACTAGGCGATGTTGCATTTTTTAGTGTGCTGCATCACTTTGTGATATCTTTAGTGTGGCTTCTGTACCTGCTGTTGCTGCTGCTGCTGCAGATGCTAACACAAATTTGTGGAAATATGAACAGTCATAGTTGGTCTACATCTGCTGGGTAGGCTGTAGTGGAAGACGTGTCAGTCCCTATTATACTATTTCTACTGTGGTAAAATTGATACTACTCTGGTGGTGTGTGCCACTAATTTTTGGAAATGTGAACATTCCTGGTTGTGTGTCCACCTACTGGGTTGGGTGTAGTGGAAGTCCTTTTTATACTACTTCTACTGTGGAAAATTGATGCCACTTTTGTGATGTCGGGTCCTAAGTTTTGGAAATGTGAACACTCTTGGTTGTGTGTCCATCTGCTTTGGTTGGCTGTAGTGAAAGACCTGTCGTCCCTATTATACTATTTCTACTGTGGTGAAATTGATGCCACTTTGGTGTCTGTCAATAATTGTGCCTCTGCATCTGTTGGGTTGACTGTAGTGAAAGAGATATTTGTTCTCCATTATACTATTTGTACTTTGGTGAAATTGATGCCACTTCAGTGGTGTCTGCCAATAATTTTCGTAAATGTGTAGTCTCCTGGATGGGTCTCCTTCATGTGTGATGCTTGTAGCTGTAGGCTTTAGAGACCGTTAGGCCTCCACTTCCTTTGAGTCAACTACCCATGTTACTACTATCCTAAGATTTTTCTGACAATAGTGCAATAGCCCTGGTACGGGGCTATTGCGTTCACTGTTATCCACCCCCACGCCATGTCCACAGACGATTGAATAACCACAGACAACAGGTCTCGGGGATAACAGCTGCTTTACTTCAACAGAACAGGGAGATATAACATGGAGTAATGGTAACAGTTCACATGAGGAATCCACGGCCAATACAGTTCAGGATTGGATTCTGACACAGAATTAAGGTTCTGGAGCTTTAAGAACCTATATTAGTTAGGAGTAGAGTTGAGCGACTTTGGTCGGATCGGGTTTCAAGAAACAAAATTTGTTTCAGATGAAACTGGTCCGACTAGGGCAAAAAAAGTCGGAGTTTCGTCTGAAACCCGACCCCAATGCAAGTCAATGGGGAATAAAAGTCGGCATTGAGTGGATGAATGTCATCCGCTCAATGCCGACTTTTATTCCCCATTGACTTGCATTGGGGTCGGGTTTCGGACGAAACTCCGACTTTTTTTGCCCTAGTCAGACCAGTTTCATCTGAAACAAATTTTGTTTCATGAAACCCGATCCAACCAAAGTCGCTCAACTCTAGTTAGGAGCAGTACTTGCAGTTAATTATAAGAGAGTTCAAAGTCTCTTGGTGGCATAAAGGCAGATGAGGGAATATATGGCAATATTTACAGACCTGAAGTCCTGTATTCATTTTCTCAGCTGGTCACGGTACGTGCAGTATATACTTGAAGTAAATAACAGATAATTTGCTGTGAGGTGGGGGACCCTCAATTTCCTCAACACGCCGAGCAATAGGTTCTTCTGTACACATTTAGTGCGACCTAATGCTGGAGAAGCACGCCTTAAACCAGACAGCAGGGATTCAGGGTTAAAAAAAAAAGGTTAAAAGTCTTCAGCCATCTTGGCTGTAGAAGTCAGGGGAAGATCAAAGGCATTAGGCCTGGCTGTGTAAGTCTTGAGATGAAGAGAAGGATGAATCTCCAGGCTTGGAGTCTGGAGGGGGTTGAGAGACCCCTCACATGAGGTCTGCTCTGGGTCACATCTTGAACCAGACTCCTCAGGGAACTTTCCAGAACCCTGTCTTGTCTCCACAGAGACTGGAGATAACTCCTCCCATTGAACCTTGGTGACAGGGTCACCGACCAATAGGATAACACTCAATTCTTGTGTCAGACTTCACATTGTGTGAATAATATAAATCATGACTATATGAGATTAGTGAGTAATGGATTCATTTAAACCATATAACAGTAAAAGGGATAACTTAGGGGTGAGTTGAAGTGCACAAAAGCTACTCACGGTCCAGGGTTACTTAAAGGGACATACCCAATCTGATATTTTTGCCACCTCAGTGTGGCTGAGCATGAAAACAGGTTGAACTGTTGTATGTGGTATCGGGTCCCAGCACAGCAGGCCTACACTGATCTGTCACCCACCTCGTCTTACTTTGTCGTTCTAATGAAAGCTGTAAATGCTGGCCCAGACCACTATACCTCATGTATGACTAATTGCTGCTGTGCCATGCTACAATTTGTACTGTGGGTGAAATGAGGCCACTTTCCTTGTGTTTCCCCCTAGTTTGATGTGTTTTGACAGCGTTTGGGGCGTTTGAATGGCGTTTGGCTATGTTCGACAAATATTGCTAATTCAGCGATCATAAATTGAACGTTGAAATATTTGCTCATCTCTAGTGATGAATGAAGCTGATGGAACACTTCAATTACTGAAAGCTGCAACCTGCATTCCTATGGCATTCCACACATGCTGTGCTAATGCTGCACTTTTTTCCGCGGCGGAATCGCATCGCGGAAAAAACTGCAGCATGCTTATTCTTTTGTGCGGAATCGCAAAGAATTGACGCGATTCCGCACCCATAGGAATGCATGAGAATCGCTTACTTCCCGCATGTGGCTATGCCCACCATGCGGGAAGTTAAGCGTCTCATGTGCAGTTGGTACACACGGTGTGGAGGAGAGGAGACTGTCCTCCAGGCCCTGGGTACCATACCCCTGTAAAAAAAAGAATAAAAAATAAAAAATCAGGTTATATTTACCTTCCGGCGTCCCGCGCTGCATTCCCGGCCTAAGCGTTCCCAGTAATGCCTTGCGGCACGGTCCAGTGATGACGTAGTCTCGCGTGACTCTAGTGGTCTCGCGAGATCGCTATAGCAATGCGAGACTACGTCATCACAGGTCTCGCAAGGCATTACTGGGAACGCTGTGGCCCGGGAATGCAGTGCAGGACGCCGGAAGGTAAATATACCCCGATTTTTTTATTTTTTTTAGCATTTTTAACATTCTATCTTTTACTATTGACGCCGCATAGGCGGCCTCAATAGTAAAAACCTGGTCACACTTGTCAAACACTATGTTTGACGAGTGTGACCAACCTGTCAACCACTTTCCAAGCGATGCTTCAAATCGCTTGGAAAGTGCTTGAATATCGCACACGAAAATCGCGGCAAAATCGCGATCATAATCGCGGTAAAATCGCGGTGAAATCGCGCTGAAAAAACAGCTCGATTTCTGGGAAGGAGTCCGGTTTTTGGTGTGCGTTTTAACACACACCGTGGGCACATAGCCTCAAGGAGCTTAAACATTGTACACTGTTCTGTCCAGCTTTTGCCTCCATTACTGTACTGCTGCATGGTTGGCATTAGTTTAGCTTCTTGTCTATATTTTATTATCTATTTAGGGCCTTAATACCGGAATACAGGGAGCGATGGAGGATGAAGGTCTTTTTTTTAGGATCGCTACCCTTTTTTAAGTGTAATGTTAGATATGTACCAGGGAATATATAATAAAAGAAATGCACATGTACAATCTTACAGCTGCAAAATGTCAAGTAAATGTGGAACCCAACAAAAGTACAAAATGTTCCAGGGTATGACATTCTTTGATCCTATGTGATCAAATGTTGGTGTGCCAGACTATATCCTAGACAAGGACATCTCAGGGTCAGGAGTTGATAAAACAGATTGCAATTACCTTAATGATTCTGCTTACAATACATGCACTGACACCCATGTAAAATATAGTCATACATTCTCAGGATATGAATCACTTGATGAATAGTTTCTGGTAATCTAATAAATTGACATCCTTTCAAGGACAAATTTTGCATTTGTTTGGAAAACACAAGAGAATATTACGAGTTGTCTCCTAAAGACCTTCTATCATTTTAAGAATATCACTTCTACGTTTTCCATTAATAAATGTATTAAAAATTAAGTATATGAACTTTGAATGGAGACAAGACACCTGTATTCATCATGAACAGCGCAGCAGGAGTAATGATATTTTTTAAAACGTTACAGTTACATTACAGTTTTAAAATGACGATCGAGAATAAGGCTGTAGTGCCCCCCAGAATCGGGGGTAGCTGAGACCCCGGAGAATATGATCATTGCGGGATTTTTTCAGTAAATAATGCCATTCCCCAAAAAAAGTGTGCCAGCTGTTTAAATTATTTCTCTCTCTTCTGATATGATATACATGTCACAGGAGAGAGAAATGGTGCTCCCCCAAGATCCCCTGGTATCTCCACCATGGTTCGGTCCATCCTGATCCATACCCCAGCCTGGTGTCATCTTCCTGGAAAAAAATGTCAGGCGCATGCGCAATGCTCCCCGCCGAGATCTGCCAGCCAATACCCGGCAACAATAGGAAAACAGTGATCAAAATAGAAAAAATAGTAAATTAAACCCCACTTTGTCACTCCCATAGATAAAAATGATAAAATAAATTTTAATTTATTTTTTCCATTCTTTGCAGTTGGGCTTAGGGTTAGGGTTGGGGTTCGAGCTGTGTTATGGTTAGGTGTATGTTAGTGTTGGGGTTAGGGTTATGTTAGGGTGACTGGCATGTTAGGGTTGGGGTTAGAATTTTTTTTTTCAAAAGTGAAAAAAAATTACAATATGACGGCTAGTGTTTAGCGCACATGCTTGTTACTCGAGTTTGCATCAGGTGGTCGGGAATGCAATATCACAGATCCCCACATGTTTTTCTTTGGGTGTCTAACAGTCGCAAAACATGAGAGGCAGGGATTCGAGTATGTCATTCGAGCACCCACGATATCTTGTGCATATCCGAGCACCTGATGAAAACTATAGTAGCGAACACTTGCGCTCAACACTAATGTCGACATATTCAATATAACGTCATAATGTTATCAAACTCTGTGTCAAAGGTGTGCGTTAAAAATGCTCACTATGCTCCTGGATAAAATCCTCGAGAGGTGTAGTTTCCAAAATGGGGTCACTTGTGAGGGGTTTCCACTGTTTAGAAATATCAGGGGATCTCCAAATGCGACATGGCAACTGCTAATTATTCCAGCAAATTTTACATTGAAAAAAGTCATTTGGCGCTGCTTTCCTTCTGAGCCCTGCCGTGTGCCCAAACAGTTCATTTCCCCCACAAATAATGTATCGTTGTGTTCAGGAGAAATTGCACAAAAGATTTTGGGGTCCATTTTCTCCTGTTACCCTTGTGAAAATAAAAAAGTTTGGGTCTAAATTAAATTTTTTGTGGAAAAAAATGAAATGTTCATTTTTTCCTCCCATATTGCTTCAGTTCCTCTGAAGCACCTGAAGTGTTAATAAACTTCTTGAATGTGGTTTTGAGCACCTTGAGGGGTACATTTTTTAGAATGGTGTAACTTTTGAGTACTATATACCCCTCAAACTCACTTCAAATATGATGTGGTCCCTAAAAAAAATGGTTTGTACATTTTGTAGGAAAAATGAGAAATCGCTGGTGCACTTTTAACCCTTCTAACTTCTTAACAAAAAAATAAAATATGTTTCCAAAATTTTAGGCTAGTTTCACACTTGCTTTTTTTTGCAGCGCGTTTTTCCCACAAAAAAACGCATTGAAAAAACGCATACAAAAGCATACAACTGCTGCGATTTTTTCAAGCATTTTTATGAGCATGCATGAAAAAAACGCAGCGTTTTTAAGCGTTTGTATGCGTTTTTAGTGCGTTTTTACCGCGTTTGCGTTTTTTTCCAACATTTTTAGGTGGCCCCTCACACTACCCAAACCATGACTTTACTAACCCTAACCCTGACCCTAACCCTAACCCTAACCCTGACCCTAACCCTAACCCTAACCCTGACCCTAACCCTTAACCAAATCATACTTAACCCTAACCCAAACCCTAAACCCTAACTAACCCTAACCCTAACCCTAACCCTGACCCTAACCCTAACCCTAACCCTGACCCTAACCCTAACCCTAACCCTAACCCTGACCCTAACCCTAACCCTAACCCTGACCCTAACCCTTAACAAAACCATACTTAACCCTAACCCTGACCCTAACCCTAACCCTGACCCTAACCCTTAACCAAACCATACTTAACCCTAATCCTGACCCTAACCCTGACCCTAACCCTAACCCTAACCCTAACCCTGACCCTAACCCTTAACAAAACCATACTTAACCCTAATCCTGACCCTAACCCTGACCCTAACCCTTAACAAAACCATACTTAACCCTAACCCTGACCCTAACCCTAACCCTGACCCTAACCCTAACCCTAATCCTGACCCTAACCCTAACCCTAACCCTAACCCTGACCCTAACCCTTAACCAAACCATACTTAACCCTAATCCTGACCCTAACCCTGACCCTAATCCTTAACAAAACCATACTTAACCCTAACCCTGACCCTAACCATAACCCTGACCCTAACCCTAACCCTAACCCTGACCCTAACCCTAACCCTAACCCTAACCCTGACCCTAACCCTTAACAAAACCATACTTAACCCTAATCCTGACCCTAACCCTGACCCTAACCCTTAACCAAACCATACTTAACCCTAACCCTGACCCAAAACCCAACCCTAACCCTGACCCTGACCCTAACCCTAACCCTAAACCCCCTTAACTAACCCTAACTCTAATCCAAACCCATAAATTCCATGGTTAAAAAAAAAAAACGCATATGCAAAAAAAAGCTTACATGAGCATGCCAGTGCGCACATATGCGCATCCATAGGCTATAATGGCCATTTTTAGCGCAAAACGTGCGCATATGTGCGCATGCGCTTTTTTGCAGGGCCAAAAAATGCAACATGATGCGTCTGGAAAATCCAATCGCACACCCCAAAAAAACGCAGCGCATGAAAATCGCATACATGCGCTTACAAGCGCGCAGGTATGCGCACCCATGTTAACTATAGGGGAAAAAACGCATGCGCAGGTTAGCGTTTTTTTCCAGCGCTAAAAAACGCAAATGTGAAACCAGCCTTACTTATGTAAAGTAGACATATGGGAAATGTTTATTTTTAACCATTTTTTGTGACATGACTCTGATTCAAGGATATAAGGCTAGCTTCAGACTAGCGTTTTGGCCCGCAGCGCATGGCCGCCGCTAAACCCCGCCCCCTGCCACGCCCCCTCCAGTCATCTCCTCCTAGTGTCGCACATCGCTGCATGCGATCTACACACCCGATCTTTAGCATAGGGTGCGCAGACCGTGCGCTAGTAGGATTTTGCATGTGCTGCTCCCTTTTGACGGTGCGCCGACGTGCGCTGAATGCACCATGTTGCATTTTGGTGCGTTTGGAGCACCGTCAAAAGGGCGCAGCGCACTCAAAATCCTACTAGCCAAAATCCTACTAGTGCACGGCCAGCACACGGACTGCGCACCCTATGCTAAAGATTAGGTATGCAGCGATGTGCGACACTAGGAGATGACCGGAGGGGGCGCAGCAGGGGGCGGGGCTTAGCGGCAGCAATGCGCTGCGGGCCAAAACGCTAGACTGAAGCTAGCCTAAGAATTGAAAGTTTGAAAATTGTGAAATTTGTAAATTTCCCCAAATTTACATTGTTTTTCACAAATAAATGCATGTCATATCGGAGAAATTTTACCACTGTCAATATGTACAATATGTCATGAAAAAACATTCTCAGAGTCAGTGGGATCCGTCGAAGTGTTCCTGAATTGTAACGTCATAAAGTGACACTGGTCAGAACTGAAAAAAAAAAATTGCTTGGTCACTAAGGGGTTAAAGTTGAGATTGCACATTAAAGGGTTGCTCTTCACCCAAATCTTTTTCTATAGAGATTTTAGTTTGTATGAGCTGCAATACTTTATTTAAAATTGTTTATTTTTATAGCACATTGATTCCAATGGGCTGTACATGAGAAGGGGTTACACCAAAACACAAATAGAAATTACAATGAACAAACTAATAGTGATAGACAGGTACAGAGGAGAGAGGACCCTACCCTAGCGACCTAACATTCTGATGCAGTAGATTTTCCTGACACATTTCCCTAATTATGGTTCATCAGAGAACTTGCACTACAATGAAGAGACAGAAAAAAAGACATGTCCGAGAAGACACAAAGGGTCTAAATTACGGTGACCAGCAACATGCAGTGTGAGCTGCTCTAGTCAAATTATACTTTTGTGACATCTTGAATAAGGATGAGCGGATCTGAGAAAGTTAGGCTTCGTCGGGTTTGGGGCAATCTTTAATCCAAAGTTTTGTTCAGGTACCAGAACTTGACCCGAATTTGATCCCGAACCTCATATAAGTCAATGGGGACCCGACCTATGGTGCTGTAAAATGATTGTAGTAAGGGTTAGGGGGCTGACAAAGGAAGCAAAATGGGGTAAGAGCAGGACAATTGCCCTGCAAACAAATGTGGATAGGGAAATTACTTAAAAAAACATAGAATAAAAAAGAAAACAAAATCATAATCTTGAACCAGAAGGCGGAGGTCCAAGTATAGGAGTGGAGGAGTGCCTTGTGTTTGTACAGTGGCATGTAAAAGTTTTGGCACCTCTGGTCAAAATAACTGTTATTGTGAACAGTTAATCAAGTTGAAGATGAAATGATCTCTAAAAGGCCTAAAGTTTAGGATGACACATTTCCTTTGCATTGCAGGCAAAAAAAATGCATGGTTATTACCCAGTAGGCACCCTCTTTTGAGAGTATCACAGCTTGAAATCGCTTTTTAGAGCCAGACAACATTTTTTCAATTATTGTTTTTCATTTATTCTTCCTTGGAAAATTCTTCCAGTTCTGAGATTCCTGAGTCGTCTTGCATGCATTGTTATTTTGAGGTCTAGCCACAGATTTTTAATGAGGTTCAGATCACGGGACAATGACGGCCATTGTAAAATCTTCAGCTTGTGCCTTTTGAGGTAGTGTATTGTGGATTTTGACTTGTGTTTATTATTATTATTCATTTGTACAAGCCATCCTCTTTTCATCTTCAGCTTCACCTTTGATCATTGTGGCCAAAGAGTTCTATTTTAACCTCATCAGTCCACAAGACCTGTTTCCAAAATGCATCAGGCTTGATTAAATGTTCTTTGCATACTGAATTTTATGATGAAAATGCAGGAGAGATTTTCTTCTGATGACTCTTCCTTGATTGCCATATTCGTTCATGTGTGTCTGAACAGTAGAACAATGTACCACAACCCCAGAGTCTGCTAGATCTTTCTTAAGGTCTTTTGCAGTGAAGAGAGGATTCTAATTTGCCTCTCTAGCAATCCTATGAGCAGCTCTCACTGAAATTCAGGTTGCTCTTCCAGACCTTATCTTGACCGCCATTGTTACTGTTAACTGCCATTTCTTAATTACATTTCAAACTGAAGAAATTGCAACTTGAAAATGCTTTGCTATCTTCTTATAGCCTTCTCATGCATTGTGGGCCTCCACCATTTTCATTTTCAAATAATAATAGTAAATAATAATAAATGGGTTAACTAGGGAATGTGTGGGCAAGTCTTTATTCAAATGAACTATTTTTCCTGTATGTGTGTGTATGTTTATTTTTAACTATGGGGTTAGTAATGGTGGTGTCTGATTGATGCCTCTCCATTTATAAACCCTGGGCTTGATGCCAGCTGACATAAACCCCAAAAAGTATTACCCCATCTGCCACCGCAACAGGGCAATTGGAAAGATCCAAGGCTAAGCACATCAAATGGATGCACTATTTCTGAGGTGCCTGAGGGCTGGTCTTATTAACCTGGGAAGGGCTCAATATCCATGGACCTTCTCAGCATATTAATATCAGACCACAGCTGTCTGCTTTGCCTTAGCTGGTTACTAAAAAGGGAGACCCATGTTATTTTTTGGGGGGGTTCTCCCATATTTAATAAACAGCAAAGGCAAAGCAGACAGCTGGGGCCTTATATAAATAGGCTGGGAAGGTTCACAAATATTTGCCCTTTCTCAGCATATTTAGATCATCTCACAGCTGTCTGCTTTACCTTGGCTGGTTATTAAAAATAGGGGGACCCCACAGCATATTTTTAAATTGTTTATTTTACGCTTACCCTATGCTAGTCAGAGCACAATGGTGGCATCAACCATGATCCAGCATTTATACGTACCTGGTCACGTATTGCGCCAGCCAATCACAGCCATGCCAATACTGCACTGCAACCTTTCAACAAACTTTGTTTGCCTCCGAGCCCGAACAGTAAAATGGACTTCTGGGGAAAAGTCTATGTTCGGTCTGTGTTAGGTGTCCATTACAGACCTCGAACTTTACAGATCGGTTTCACTCATCCTTGGTCTTGAATAATATTTTGTGTGTTTTTAAAGAAATGTTGAGTTTAAAGTTTCAATTCTCAAATGAATCTGTTATGGGTTACATTATTATGGCACAATTGCCTGCATCATTTATACTCTCCAATATTTTTTGTTCCATTTTTATTAAATAACACTTAGTCTCAGCAGAAGCTAGGGGCTTAAAGAATTGTTCCTTTAGAAGATTGTAGCGTTTTCTGTACAAAGTGGCCCTGTTGTGAAAGGAGCTCTGCTACAATATATAATGTCCTCTTAGCGCAAGTTCCTGTTTGATGACCCTATTTAGAAGAATGTTCACACTTATAAAATCATCATTAGGCAGATTACTGGTGGATGCCAATGTATAATTCAAATCACAGAGCACATATCTCATTCACTAGGTACCACTTTATCACCCTTTTATTTTCAGCCCCCTTGATGGTTATCAGAACAGACCTTTTTTCTTGATTTTTGCAGCTATAAGCATGTTTATTATGCAAGGCATGGTTTAAACATAGGAAATGCATTCATCTGCTTTAAGCATATCTCACCTTCAAGCCAGTCCTCGTAATTGGACAATACAAATAATAGATGTATCCAATTTTATTGCAGAAGCTATAACCTTTCCAAATTGACAATGAAATATCCACTGGGCTTCTTTCTTGGCAAATATAACATGTCCTCCATCTCTTGCAACCTTTCGGGTTGCATTTCATAAAGAAATCTGAGACCTCATTGAAAACCTTATTTTTTCTAAAGTTCTAAAGAGGACATATCCAAAATTTATCAGCTGTAAAATAGAGGAATATTCAGTTCCACTATGCTAGACATATGATGAAAGCCTTAGTGGTA
The DNA here is from genome assembly GCF_039654945.1 of Dendrobates tinctorius. Taxonomy (NCBI): domain Eukaryota; kingdom Metazoa; phylum Chordata; class Amphibia; order Anura; family Dendrobatidae; genus Dendrobates; species Dendrobates tinctorius. Next base: position 46,599,407 of record NW_027361690.1, on the reverse strand, counting down.
CTTTCATGTTATAAAAGGGGTTGTCCACCCTTGAGACAAGTTTTGGCAAGTGCTACAGCTTGCCAAATCATAGCAGTGTTTAATGCACCCACTGTTAGTATTCTTCTTTGCTTGCTGATGCTAGTTGTTATCAGGGAACCACAAGTAAGCAATTTGCATACTTGCAGTTATGTGCCGACTAGAGTCTCAACCCACTGCTCTTAATACAGTGGGTATGGAAGTATTCAGACCCTTTTAAATTTTTCACTCTTTGTTTTATTGCAGCCATTTGGTAAATTCAAAAAAGTTAATTTTTTCTCATTAATGTAAACTCTGCACCTCATCTTGACTGAAAAAAACAGAAATGTAGAAATTTTTGCAAATTTATTAAAAAAGAGAAACTGAAATATCATATGGTCTTAAGTATTCAGGCCCTTTCTCAGTATTGAGTAGAAACACCCCTGGAGGGGTCGGATCATGTTACAATTAAAAACATATTGGAGTTAACTACTCTATGTAAGCATCTGTTCAGACCTAATTTATGTTTGGTGTGACGGTCAGTTTTTTTGTTATTGGTATTAGCCTTGTGACCGAGCACTCCGCTCCTTAGCCTCAGGCGTTTTTAATTGCAACAGGATCTTACCCCTCCATAGAGAGATATAGACTTTAGTCAGGATTGGATTCACATTAGGTTCCCAGAGAGATGTAGACTGTCTAAGAGAGGATTGTCATTAGGTCCCTGGCATCGAGAATTTCCTTATCGTGGCTGCCAGGTACACATGAATTGGCTAATATATGCACTAAGCATTCTCAATTTTTCATATTTCTAGTGCAGTAATGCAATTCAATTTTCATATTTCATATTTGCATGCTATAGCGCTACAGAGTGCTGCCTTATTTGTTTGATTGTATTTGAGTTGGCTACTTTAGGTAAGCACCTGTTCAGACCTGATTTGTGTTTGGATGTGACGGTCAGTTTTTTGTATTAGCCTTCTGATTGAGCACTCCGCCCCTTGACCTCAGACATTTTTCATTGCAACAGGATACTACCCCTTTACAGAGATATATACTATACTCTAAGGCCGAGGTCACACTTGAGAAAAACTTGCACGAGTCTCGCATCTCAATACTCGGCACTAGTGCCAGCACTCAGGACCGAAGCGTGTGGCTGCATGTATTTCTATGCAGCTGAGCGCTCCGGTCCCGAGTGTCGGCGGCAGTGCCAGGTATTGAGATGCGAGACTTGTACGAGTTTCTCGCAAGTGTAACCCCGGCCTAAGAGTGGATTCATATTAGGTTCCCAGAGAGATGTAGACTGTCTAAGAGAGGATTGTCATTAGGTCCCTGGCATCGAGAATTGCTTTATCGTGGCTGCCAGGTACACATGAATTGGCCAACTTATGCGCTAAGCATTCTCAATTTTTATATTTCTAGTGCGGTAATGCAATTCAATTTTCATATTTCATGTTTGCATGCGATATGGCTGCAGAGTGCTGCCTTATTTGTTTGATTGTATTTGAGTTAGCTACTCTAGGTAAGCACCTGTTCAGACCTGATTTGTGTTTGGATGTGATGGTCAGATTTTTGTTATTTGTATTAGCCTTCTGACTGAGTACTCCGCCCCTTAGCCTCAAACGTTTTTAATTGCAACAGGATACTACCCCTCCATAGAGATATAGACTTTAGTCTAAGAGTGGATTCACATTAGGTTCACAGAGAGATGTAAACTGTCTAAGAGAGGATTGGCATTATGTCCCTGGCATCAAGAATCGCCTTACCGTGGCTGCCAGGTACACATGAATTGGCCAATTTATGCGCTAAGCATTCTCAATTTTTCATATTTCTAGTGCAGTAATGCAATTCATTTTTCATATTTCATGTTTGCATGCTACAGTGCTACAGAGTGCTGTCTTGTAAAGTACTATGACTCCTCGCCCTCCAAAAAAAAATTAAGCAAATTTTGCACTCTCAAATCCAAATGCCTTCTCCCTTTCTGAACCCCACAGTGTGCCTAAACACCAATTAGCGTCCACATATTTGGCATTTCTGTAGTGTTGAAACCCCACCTAATTTACCAGTGCATGTCTCCAGAAGCTCGAGCTGGGCATTACAACGTACTGGGCACCACAACGTTCTGGCACTACAATATCAGATTCGCAGTTTTCACTCCGCAACATTCACTACTGTTTGTGGAAAACACCCATGGAATCAAATCAACACTACACATGTAGATAAATTCCCAAACGGGTATAATTTCCAAAGCTGGGTGACTTGAGGGGGCAATATGCTCATCTAGCACTTAGGGGCTCTGTATATGGAGTCTGCAAACTATTCTAGGAAAATCTGCGCAACAGGAGGCAAATGGCGCTCTGTTCCTGCCAAGTCTCGCCATGTGGCTAAGTAGGACTGTACAGCCACATATGGGGTATTTCCAGGTTTAGCGGAAATTGTGTGACAAACTTTGGTGCCATTTGTACCTATTTCCCCTTATGAAATTGTGAAATCTGGGGCTAAAACAAATGTAATTATTTTTTTCTTCACTAGCCAAAATTCTGTGACACACCTGTCGTGTCAACATGATCACTGCACCCCTAGATGACTATATTGAGATGTGTAGTTTCTAAAATGGAGTCACTTATGGGGGTTCTGCTGTTCTGACACCTCAGGCGCTCTCCCAGTGGGTCATGGCACCTGCAAACCATAACAGTAAAATCTTCACTATAATATGGCACTCCTTCTCTTCTGAGCTTTGCACTGTGCCTGAAAAGTATTTCCTGATTACATGTAGGGTATTGGTGCACTCAGGAGAAATTGCACAACTAATTGAGAGTTCCATTTTTTCCTATTAGCTGTTTAAAAAATTAAAAAAATAAAATATTTTTTGTGATTAAAAATGCTATTATTCGTTCTTCCCCTCTCAATGGTATAAAATTTTGTGTGGCACACGTGGTGTCAACATTCTCACTGCACCCCTAAATGAATTAAATGGGGGGTGTAGTTTGTAAAATGAGGTCATTTACCGTATGTGCGGGTTGCTGTTCTGGCACCTCAGGGGCTCTGCCAAAGTGATATGGCACCTTCAAACTATTTCAACAATATGTCAGAATTTAAACCCAGGAGCTCTTCCCTCTGAGCTATTTAGCTCAATGGACAGTTCCTTGATAAAACAGATATTAGTACCTGTGTTGTTCCTGATGTCTCCAACCTGAGTTTCTGTTGTCTCCACCCTAAGTTCCTGATTGGCTCAAACTGTGATCTCCTGAATGAGCACCCTACTTAAACCTAGCACTGCACTTCCTCCATTGTGAGATTATTGAACTCCCAGCCTTTAGTCTAGCTTCTTCCCATCTGCTGCTTATCCTCAAGATCCTACTACTGCTCCGTGTACTGACCTCTGGCTATATCCTGACTACAATTCCCGCTTATGCTCAAAATCCTACTGGCTATTTCCTGCTTACAATTCCTACTTACCCTTTCAACTACACTGCTGCTCCGTGTACCAACCTCTGGCTATATCCTGACGATGCTACATGTCGGTGATGCCCCTAGTGGTTGTAATATTACTACTTCAACTCAGGTCAGTCGTTAAAACACAGTATCTGGAGCACTTTTTCCCTTTTGAGCTTTGTACTGTGCCTCAAACGCAGTTTTTGGCCACATATTGGGAATTGGCGTACTCAGGAAAAATTGCACAACAAGTTTTGGGTTACATTTTCTCCTGCATCCCTTGTGAAAATAAAAAAAATTGAGGCTAAGAAAATATTTTTGTGGGAAAAATGTGATTTTTTTTCACAACTTTACGTTACGAACTTCTGTGAAGAACCTGGGTTTTCGACATGCTTGCCACACATTTATATACATTTCTTGAGGGGTCTAGTTTACAAAATGGGATCAGTTATGGGGGTTTTCCATGGCGTTCACTCTCGATTCCAGATGTTATTGCATTTAAAAAGTCAAACTGTGCCCTTTCCCTTCCGAGTCCTGCCATGCACCCAAACAATAATTCCCCCCCACAGAAAGTGTTGTGGTCTATTTTCTCCTGTCACCCTTGTGAAAATGAAAAAATTTGGGCTAAAAGAAAATTTTTGTGGGAAAAATGTGATATTTTTTTTCACAGTTCTATGTTATAAATGTCTATGAAAAGAAAACATTTGGGGCTAGAGTAAAACCACTTTTTAAAACAGGGCCGTGTAGGTTTGGGTTTCTTTTTCCCTTAATAATAAAGACCTTAATTTAAAAACTGCGTTTTGTGTTATTTTTGTCTAATATTCAGATTTGTTTGGGGATATGAAACATTTAAATGTGAGAAACATTAATTCAGGAATGGGGCAAATACTTTTTCACACAACTGTATATGTTCTTTCTAAAACAATTTAAAAAAAAGTGCTACATGTACAGCTCAGAAAAATCCTGCTGCCGTGTATACTCGTATATAAGCAGAGTTTTTCTGCACTTTTTTTGTGCGGATAGTGCTCCCCCTCTGCTTATACGTGAGTCATTGTCCCAGAAGCCAGCGGGGGAGGGGGAGTGGCAGAGCAGCGGGTCAGAGGAGGCAGGAACCTGCAGCTGTAACTGTGCCCGCTGCTAAAGAGAAATGAATATTTACTGCACTGGCAATGAATATTCATTTCTCTTATAGCTCACTCAGTTACAGCCACAGCCGCCGTCTTCCAGCAGCTGTAAAAAGAACCCCTCCTACTTACCTTCCCTGCACGCCCTCATAGCATCTGTTCTGGCTTCCAGCAGCTCTTGCGGATGGGCGATCACGTATCCCACTGATTGGAAAGTGGTGAACATTCATTACCTTAATGAGTGGGAACACATGATCGTCCGGCCGCTTGAGTTGCTGGCACAGAAACAAGATGCTGTGAGGGTGCGCAGGGAAGGTAAGTAGGAGTTATTTTATGTTTTTCTCATGGGGGAACATGCATAAAATGATAGGGATGAGGAGTCATGCATACCAGGACAGGGATGAGGAGCCATGCATACCAGGATAGGAATGAGGAGCCATGCACACAAGGAAAGGGATGAAGAGGCTGTGCATACCAGGATGGGGATGCAGGGACAATGCATACCCGGCTTATATTCGCGTCAATACGTTTTCCCAGTTTTTCGTGGCAAAATTAGGTGCCTTGGCTTATACTCGGGTCGACTTATACATGAGTACTGTATATGCGGTAATCTAATTTTTAAGTCTATTGGCACATCCTGGACTACACAACAGATGCAACTAATTTTCAATGTAGATTATCATTTAGCTGTGCTGATGTAAGAAACTGTATGAAAGTACAATCTGAATAAGCTGGGTTTTTTCAGCTACAAGGTCATTATTCCCCAGAGGCAATAATTAGAGTCATGTTTTACCTTTAATGATAAGCTAGCCAAGGTCTTCAGCAATAACATTAATGTCCATGATGTACTAATATTAACCAACCTTTCAAATATATTGACTCTAAGCCCATAACTATGTCACTATCAATGTATTTAATTAGTCAATGGGCTGTTAGAGGTAATTGATGAAAAAAAGGCTTACATGTCAGCCGACAGCTCATGTTTAGTAAAGGGGAAGGTGACGCGACAAACATGCTTCTTCTATATGAAATAGAACCATACAGATTTAGGTTTGAAAATTGGTATAAAAGAACAATAATAATGAAAATTCACAATGAAGTCAATACACATTACTATGTTGAGTCCATAGTTACATTTTATGTCATGAATACCATGTTTGACAGCTAGCTCGCAAAATTAGAATTTTATAGCTCCACATCTCACACTGTTACATTAGCATAGAATAAAACCTGCCAACAACTCAAACTGTGCGAATGTGGAGCAGGTTGTGAAAGACCAGAGCCCCCGGTAGTTCTTCCATGGTTTCCTGTGCGATGGACTCCGGGAAAATGGCCGGCGGGAAGCGTCGCATGTGCAGATGGAGATCTCAGCACCAAGATCTTGGGAGATTAGATCTCAGATCTTGGTGCCGAGATCTCCATCTGCGCATGTGCACCTCCCGGCAGCCATCTTCCCAGAGTTCACTGCATAGGAAACCATGGAAGAACTACCGGGGGCTCTGGTGTATCACAAAATGTCAGCAGAGCCCCCGCAGCACTGGGGACAGAGCGTGGCGGCAATACCGAGGACAGAGCGCAGCAGCAGCACCGGGGACACAGTGCAGTGGCAGCACCGGACACCCGCAGCGGGGTGCCGCACTTTGGAATGCCCCCTCATCCCAGCCTGTGGCCTGCAGTAACGTTCCACTCTTGCCTCCTCCACCAGCAACCCAGGGACCCCGCTTCACCGCAGCCACCACCCCTGGTAATCAATAAGATGCATGGATTATAAGAAGCACCACCATTTTATTAAAAAAAAGTTTTTCTATTTTTCTCCTCATATTTGGTGTGTGTCTTATAATCTGAAAAATAAGGGTAATCATATGTGTGTATAAGTAGCTTAGCCATGGCCTATCCCCACACCCATGTGGTGCTGTGTACTGGCCATTAGACAACTGCCAGCAGCAGGTTTTTCTGCTGTGACCATAATGTAACCAAGCCCCACCCACTTGACTAACCAGTGTGCCTTGAGACAACAACCAGAAGGAGATGGAATTGATCAAAAGGAGGTTAACCTTTCTATAAGACTTATTGTTTCAGTGTTGTGCAGAAAATGCTGCAGACTAATAAACAATTATATTTTTAGCTTAATTTAAACATTCATATTTGTGTTTAGTGTTCCCTTAAATATAAGTAATCAGGCACAAAGAATGCAATGAGCCCCCTCCATATCCAAGTGCTTATGCTTTGACAGACAGACCTGTGGGTAGCACGGTGGCTCAGTGGTTAGCACTGCAGCCTTAACACACTTGGATTCTGGGTTCCAAGGACAACAGCTGCAAATTGTTTTTTTATCTTCCTCCATTGTTTGTCTGGGTTCTCTGGTTTTCTCTCACACTACAAATACGTACTGATAGGTAATGGACATTGGGAGCCCCAATGGGGACAGTGATGATAATGTATGTAATGTGCTGTGGAATTAATGGTGCTATATATGTGAGAAAAGAATTACAGAGCAGCCTGTAAGGATTCCACATATCTGGCCTGTCCTTCTTGTAGACCAGTGATTTTTATCATTTTACTATCAGGGTATACGTGGAAAAACTTTCTCTTTCTCAGGAATTCTTCAGATTTAGAAGTTACAACTTACCACTTTGGAAATAGGGTAGTAGTTATAGTTTTTACTTTATGCTTAGCTGACTGGCAAGAATCTGGGCAAAAAGACTAAACTCATCCCTTATATTCAGAAATACAATCTGGCCTTAAAATTTCTCATTTATATTCTGTAAATAACTGGACAAAATTGGTTTATGTTATTATGTATTTATGTGATCTATTTCTTATTAATTATAATATACAAATACACAGTCCAGGCTTTTTATTGTTCGATGGTTATTATGTCTAATATTTCATCTGCAGCATCACTACAAGGAAAATAAAACATTACATAATGTATAGTTGTGTGCAAAAGCCTTAGGCAGGTGTGGAAAAAACACTGCAAAGTAAGAATACGTTAAAAATCAGAAGTGTTAATACATTATTATCAATTAACCAAATGTAAAATGAATGAACAATAGAAAATTTTAAATCAAATCAATATTTGGTGTAACGAATCTTAATATTCAAAACAGCATTATTTCTTCTAGGTAAGACTAGCACAGAGTCAGGAATTTTGTAGGTTTATGGTCAGGCGTATAATAATGATAATCAATTTATATGAGAATTTTCATGGAGAGCTTGATACAGGAAAGATATACATCATTGTACCGTGTTAGCCAGTAGATAGAAAAATATTTGGAATTGAGAGTCCTCAGTGGTTGATACCTTTTTAATGGCTAACTGAAAAGATGGTAACACATTGCAAGCTTTCAAGACTACTCAGGTCTTTTCATCAGGCATTGACTAATACAAAATCTGAAGAATCACATATTTATGCACAACATAGCACAGAAATAATGCAATAGATAAGACAAGTGACGTGAAGCAGTACTACCATTATGGGAGAGTGATAGACAGTTTTGGTCATAAATATTGGAACAGTTCATAGATAAGGAGTGTGAATGTTTTATCATCCTCTGATTGGGGTCTGGTTTTGTTTTGTGATGCCCACTCAAGGTCTGAGGAGCAAATTCCTTAATTGATTTAAAAAGACATAAATACATGCGACACATTCATTCCTGCACTGAGTGTGTCAAAAGTTGTCATAAGTTTACTGTATACTCCAGGACTCTTCTGTATCTCTGAAATTTGAAGTTACCTTTTAATACAAGTAATTTCTTGTCTTGGTACTGTGATGATGGCTACAAAAATGTTTGGCCACAGGTAGATCTATTCTTTTTTCTCTTATTGTGTGGCGATGTCACAAAGGAGGAAGAAAAAGACCGGGTTTTTCAATGTATCCACGCTGACCACACAAGGACAGGATTATTTATTTATTTATTTTCTTCAAAGCTTTATTACGCCGACGCGTTTCATGGCAAATCTGCCACTTCCTCAGGGCCAAAGAATTACAGTATCTGTTTACAGCAGTGGTTTTATATAAAACCTTCATGACATCACAATTGCAAACAACAGACATTACTTCCTGTGGAAACGCCCCCTCCAATGTCAAAATGTCATACACCAGTCACAATAACTTTAAATCAAATTGGGCACAATAAAGCTTTGAAGAATAATCCTGTCTTTGTGTGGTCAGCGCGGATATATTGAAAAACCCGGTCTTTTTCTTCCTCCTTTGTGCCATTGGTATCTACGGGAGTCTGCAGCGACCACTGGTTCCTTTTACATTCTGCAAGGGGATGTGACTAGTGTTGAGCATTCCGAAACTGCAAATATCGGGTATCGGCCGATATTCGCTGTATCGGAATTCCGATACCGAGTACCGATATTTTTACAATATCGGATACTGGAATCGGAAGTTCCCATAATGCAATGAGCCACTGTTGTGGCTGTGATTGGCTGCTGAAATGATGTCATCATGATGCGCAGTCTGTGCGCATGATGATGCGCGGTCTGTGCGGGCTCGCCGGGGGTCTGTGGGGGGCTGCCGGGTGTCTGTACGGGCCTGCCGGGGGTCTGTGCCAGCTGCCGGGGGTCTGTGCAGACTGCCGGGGGTCTGTGCGGGCCTGCCGGGGGTCTGTATGGGCCTGCCGGGGGTCTGTGCGGACTGCCGGGGGTCTGTATGGGCCTGCCGGGGGTCTGTGCCGGCTGCCGGGGGTCTGTGCAGGTGTACAGGATGTACAAGTCCCATCGGGCTATGCCTGCTACAATGACAGTGATTGACACATTAGCCAATGATGGGACAGTAGTAGTCCCATCATCCGGCTAATGTGTTGAATGTAAAAAAAAAAAATATATATATATACATACTACATACATAACATACTACATATATACAACATACATACATACTACATACATACTTCATATATACTACATTCATACAACATACATACTACATATATACTACATTCATACAGCATACATACATACTACATACATACTACATATATACTACATTTATACAACATACATACATGCATACTACATACTACATACATACTACAAATATACTACATTCATACAACATGCATACATACATAGTACATATTACATATATACTACATTCATACAACATACATACATACTACATACTACATACATACTTCATATATACTACATTCATGCAATATACATACATGCTACATACTACATACATACTTCATATATACTACATTCATACAACATACATACATACATAGTACATACTACATACATACAACATACATACAATATGCTACAGACATACAAAATACATAGTACATACAATACATTCATACATTCATACAATACATACATATAGACATACAGTACATATAACATAGAGTACATACTCACCATCACTTGTCACTTTGCTCCCTGAAGCCAGTGTCATCTATAAAAAATATGAAAAAAACAAACAAGCAATATACTCCCTGATCCGCAGAAATCCACAGACCCCCGGCAGCCGGCACAGACCCCCGGCATTCCGCACAGACCCCCGGCAGGCCCGCACAGACCCCCGGCAGGCCCGTACAGGCCCCCGGCAGGCCCGCACAGACCCCGCCCGCACAGACACACAGACCCCCGGGCAGGCCCGCACAGACCCCGCCCACATACACAGATACGCACAGTGTCCGCCCACGCACCGCCCACACTCTTCCCCCCTCCCGAACAGGATGTGCAGAAAGGGTTTTTTTTAATTCCGATATTTCTGTCCCATTGACTTGAATGGGACTTTCGGTATCGGAATCGGCAATACCGATACTTTTTGGGTATCGGTCCGATCCAATCCGATCCGATACTTCACGGTATCGGATGGTATCGCTCAACACTAGTTGTGACTGTTCACATCCTGTAAAGGTGAGTGCACCAACCGTGTATTGTCACCCAAAACATCACTTTTATCGCCCTATGTGTGCTCCCTTTCCTTAATTTCATTGGGTGGCGATGAGAATTCATCCTTGTTCTCAGTTTTTGCCCTATCTCCCCTACATACAGACCCCCAGTTGGACATTTAGTGCAAATAACTAGGTGCAACACATTAGATGTGATGCGGCTGAAAGTACCTGGGATCTTGTAGTCCTGATGTGAATTGGGGATCTTTATCTTGTCCGTGGTCATTATATACAGTAGATGGACAGGTTTTACATTTCATCTGGTTTCAAGGAATTCATGCAGCTGTTGGAGAAGACAAGGAGCGTCTGACAATGATGCTTCTTAGATTATGGGGCTGCCTAAAACACAGCAGTGGGGGGTCTGGAAATATGGATTGTAATCGGACATCTTTTTATAGTAAAGGTTGTAATTTCCGTGCAACTCCCCTTAGCACCTCCAGAGCTTATCACAGATCTTTAGATGTCAGCTTGTGAAAATGCTTTTGTGCCCTCATGTAATCCCAATTAGACTTAAAGGGAACCTGCCAGCAGGATTGTGCACAGTAACCTACGCAGAGTATCAGGTCGGTGCCGTTATACTGAATAAAATGATACCTTGGTTGATGAAATCTGTTTTGTGGCTGTTTCTTAACCCCTTTCTGACATCGGGTGTAATAGTATGCCAATGTCGGACTCCCTCCCTTTGATGTGGGCTCTGGCAGTGAGCCCACATCTTTCCTGGTACATGTCAGCTGCTTTGAACAGCTGACATGGGCCCGCAATAGCCGCGGGTGGAATCGCGATCCACCCGCGGCTGTTAATTAGTTAAATGACACTGTCAAACTCTAGCAGCAGTATTTGGTAAGCGCTTCCGGCAATTACGCAGGAAATACGCACACCGGTGTCCTACGTCACATGATCGCGGGTCACCGATGTGTCGGCATGACAACCGAAGGTCTCCTGGAGACCTCTATGGTTGTCAGTGCCAGATTGCTGTGAGGGCCACCCAGAGGTATTTTTAGTTTTGTGTTTTCATTTTTTGCTCCCCTTCTTTCCAGAGCCATCATTTTTTTTTTATTTTTCCATGAATATGGCCATCTGAGGGCTTGTTTTTGGCGGGAAAAGTTGTACTTTTGCACTACACCATTGGTTTTAACATATTGTGTACTGGAAAATGGGAAAACAATTCCAAGTGCAGTGAAATTGCAAAAAAAGTGCAATCCCACAGTTGTTTTTTGTTTGGCTTTTTTTTACTAAGTTCACTAAGTTCTAGATCATTACAAGTTCATAGACACCACCAAACATGTATAGGTTCTTTTTTTATCTAAGTGGTGAAAAAAAATTCCAAACTTTGTTAAAAAAAAAAAAAATTGCACCATTTTCCGATACCTGTAGCATCTCCATTTTTCGTGATCTCAGGTTGGGTGAGGTCTTATCTCTTGCGTGCCGAGCTGATATTTTTAATGATACCATTTTGGTGCAGATATGATCTTTTGGTCGCCCATTTTAATCCAATATCGCGGCGACCAAAAAAAGTTTTGATCTTTTTCTTGCTATGCCGTTTAGCAATCAGATTAATCCTTTTTTTTGACAGATCGGGCCATTTTGAACACAGCGATACCAAATATGTGTATGTTTGATTTGTTTTATTGTTTTATTTTGAATGGGGCGAAAGGGGGGTGATTTGAACTTTTTATATATTTTATTTTTTTAAAACTTTTTTTTACTTTTGGCGTGCTTCAATAAATAGTCCCCATGTGAGACTAGAAGCTGACATAACCCGATCGACTCTGCTACATACAGGCGATGATCAGATCACCTGTATGTAGCAGAATACCTCACTTGCTATGAGCGCTGACCACCGGGCGGCTCTCATAGCAATCTGGCAGTGACAACCATAGAGGTCTCCAGGAGACACCTGGTTGTCATGCCGACCCATCGGTGACCCGCGATGACGTGACGAGGATCACCGATAGGCGGATTTCCGTCGCGATTGCCGGAATTGCATGTTAAATGCCGCTGTCAAACTCTGACATTTAACAGGTTAATAGCCACGGGTGGATCGCGATTCCACCAGCGGCTGTTCAAAACAGCTGACATGTGCCAGGAAAGATGTGGGCTCACCGCAAGAGCCCACATGAAAGGGAGGGTGTCCGACATCGGCGTACTATTATGCCTGATGTCGGAAACAGGTTAATGGCATTTGCTGTATTTGGGGCTTCATTTTCCTTCTGCAGAATAGATTTGGAGAATCTTGGTCATCTCATATATTATATGATGGCTAAATAAGTATTTGAAATCACTGAGTAGACACATTGCAATCACAATGTGTTTTTTTTTTGCCACCATCACAGTAAAACTGCTGTTTTGCTGCAATGTAAGAAAAAAACATTGTGACTGCTGCATGTAAACATAGCCTAAAACTACTATCATAACATTCCAAGCACCACTGGTCCTCCTTTAGCTTGCTGAGTAACAACAACTTGTAGTTTTGAACACAATCCCCAAAATTGAGCCAGAGCATATGTTAATATAAGTACAATGCATATAGTGGGGAAACTAATTATTTGATACACTGCCGATTTTGCAAGTTTTCCCACCTACAAATAATGGAAAGATTTGTAATTTTTATCTTATGTACACTTCAACTGTGAGAGACAGAATGTAAAAAGAAAAACCAGAAAATCACATTGTAGGATTTTTACATAATTTGCATTTTATCCAGAGGAGGCATGGGAGAAGATCATATGGTCAGATAAGATCAAAAGAGAATTTTTTGGTATTAACTCCATTTGCCGCGTTTTGAAGGAAATGCAAATTAATTATGTAAAAATTATATAATGTGATTTTTCTGGATATTTTTTAGATTCTGTCTCTGACAGTTGAAGTGTCCATACGATAAAAATTACAGACCTCTCCATTCTTTGTAGATGGTAAAACTTGCAAAATCGGTAGTGTATCAAATACTTATCTTCCTCACTGTAGGTATGCATTCACACTGTGGCCATTTATCAAGCGGAACCTAAGATAAAAGCAAAACAAGCAAATACCCTGTAGTAAGTAAGTAAATAGTAATAGTACATGAAAATAACATCGGGTACTTGGCTAACATTGTTTTGATAAAAAAAAAGCCAACCCACCACTGCAAGGTGTACCCCAAGAGAAAACCAAAAGCAAAACACAAAACAAATATCCTGGAATAAAAAAGTAAAAAAATATATTGCAAAAATTGCATGAAGGTAGTAATAATGGTAATAGTAAGGGTATTTAGTTAACATAATTTTGATCAAAATGATGTAGAAGCCATCCCGCCACGTCACGGCAACCCTTGTGGGACAGTGGCGGGATGGCTTCTACATCATTTTGATCAAAATTATGTTAACTAAATACCCTTATTATTACTATTATTACTACCTTCATGCAATTTTTGCAATATATTTTTTTACTTTTTTATTCCAGGATATTTGTTTTGTGTTTTGCTTTTGGTTTTCTCTGTGTAAAGGTCATGTGTTCATATGCAATTACATTTTGCATGCACATTAATTTACTTTTTCTGCTCAGACCCAGTTTCTCATTTGTTTCATTGTGCATTCTGTGCATATAAGGGTGTGACCGCCCTGTTTCTGAGTTGGAAAATCCATCCTGTCTGGCCTATACTATTACTGGTGGTTCAGTCCCTCTGTCCTTGTTCACATTTACGTCACTTGACAAGTGGAAAGGTTTTAAATACAAGAGTTAGGACTGTCCCACAAGGGTTGCCGTGACGTGGCGGGATGGCTTCTACATCATTTTGATCAAAATTATGTTAACTAAATACCCTTATTATTACTATTATTACTACCTTCATGCAATTTTTGCAATATATTTTTTTACTTTTTTATTCCAGGATATTTGTTTTGTGTTTTGCTTTTGGTTTTCTCTGTGTAAAGGTCATGTGTTCATATGCAATTACATTTTGCATGCACATTAATTTACTTTTTCTGCTCAGACCCAGTTTCTCTAAGGTGTACCCCAATCACGACGGGACCTAACTCTTGTAGTTCACCTCTCTTTATGTGTCAGCGGACGTAAAAATACATAAGGGCAGAGCAGGACCTGGGTCCCAACTGTTCAGACACCCTCCCGTTGAAAGCTATATAAACAAAATGAACAAAGAAAGGGGAGCCATTCCTGTTTGTATAAAGTACAAAAAAAACTACACCAAAACAAAAAAAGATAGTAGTTTTGGATGAGGAGAAATTGATCTGTTGCACAGGGTCTCGGTTTCATAGAGAACCCCCAGGAACAGGATCTCTAGATATCACTGACCTCGTCATGTGGTTCTAAGCACTGGGAAAACTGGTGATTATCAAACTGCTTCAATATAAAAAAATCAAACAAGGCAGATATCTACAAAAAATGGATAATGTTTACACATAAGCAAATACATGGGATACTAACATGCAAACATTACATATATACATACTATTTTATTGTATGATTTGATATTGTCCACAGGATCGTAAATGTATTATTTATTGGCACTATCGTATATCTGTGTCAGCTTGCTTCTTTCCAGCATCTCCAACAGGTCACCTGTTCTTCAGGGGCCTCATGAATAAAAATGCAATTAGTAATGATTCATATAACTCCCTCCTATGTTCTATCTTCCTTTTGAAAGAGGGATTAGATTCCAAACATTTACCTTGAAAAGCATTCAGCTGATGCTTTATGAATAATTAAATTGACTCGTTTCATATTAATCTTTGCCTAATACCTATTCTCCGCCACATTCTACTTCTCTGCGTGTCTTTCCACTATCTATTGTGACTTGTAACATTAAAGCGCTAATGATCACAAAGGCAATATGGTAAATGAAACATGGTTTAGTTCATTGTTTTTCAGAGCAAGTTACAAAAAAATACTGCAGCAAAAGATATTAGAGGCGTTTTACATGGTAACATTTTCTATTCTATGCGCTTGGGGACAATAAAAAAATTGTCAAACTCAGCCATTATTGCTGCACCGGAGATGCCTCTTCACTGATGTGGCCACTGTGTTGAATGGTTGCAGCTGGGATGTGATGAGTACATTGCAGGGGACTAGTGCGGCCCATCGCTGAGTCTATGGATTAGGGCTCATACTCGCATGTGAGAAACTCGGACAAGTCTCGCACGTCAATACCCGGCACTGCCGCCGGCACTCAGATCGGAGAGTTCAGCTGCATGTATTTCTATGCAGCTGAACGCTCCGATCCGAGTGCTGGTGGCAGTGCCGGAAATTGACAGGCGAGACTCATCTAAATTTCTCACATGCGAGCATGAACCCTTAGTACAACTGCCATGTGCTGTGTAGTTTGGATGTGAACTCTATTGCTGGTCAAAAAGGACTGATGACATCAGTGAAGAGTTATCACAGCAAAGATGGGTTGTATAGCAGATTTTGTTATTTTTAACTATAGTTTGGCCAAAATATCAGTCTTCACTTCTTTATTAACCCCTTCACCCCGAAGCCTGTTTTCACCTTAATGACCAGGCCAATTTTTAAAATTCTGACCACTGTCACTTTATGAGGTAAAAACTCTGGAATGCTTCAACCGATCCTGGTGATTCTGAGTTTTTCTCATGACATAATGTACTTTATGATAGTGGGAAAATTTATTTGATATGACTTGAGAAATTGTGAAAATTTTGCAATTTTCATGCATTTAACTTTTATGCTCTTAAATCAGAGAGTCGTATCGTACAAAATAGTTAATAAATAACATTTCCCACATGTCTACTTTACATCAGCACAATTTTGGAAACATAATATTTTTTGTTAGGAAGTTGTAAGGGTTAAAAGATGACCAGTGATTTCTCATTTTTACAACAAAATTTGCAAAACCATTTTTTTTAGGGTCCACCTCATACTTGAAGTGACTTTGAGGGGCCTATGTGACAGAAAATATCCAAAAATGACACCATTCTAAAAACTGCACCCCTCAAGGTACTCAAAACTACATTTAAGAAGTTTATTAACCCTTCAGGTGCTTCACAGGAATTTTTGGAATGTAGAAGGAAAAAATAAACATTTTCTTTTCTTTCACAAAAATATTCCTTTAGACCTAGTTATTTTTACTTTCACAAGGATAACAGGAGAAAATGGACCATACATTTTGTTGTGCAATTTCTGCTGAGCGTGCTGATACCCTATATGTGGAGGAAATCTACTGTTTGGGCACACGGCAGGGTTCGGAAGGGAATGAGTGCCATTTGACTTTTTGAATGTAAACTATGCTTGAATAATTAGCGGTTGCCATGTCGCGTTTGGAGAGCCCCTGATGTGCCTAAACAGTGGAAACCCCCAACAAGTGACACCATTTTGGAAATTAGATCCCTTATGGAACTTGTCTAGATGTGTATTGAGCACCTTGAACCCACAGGTGTTTCACAAATGTTTATAGCGTAGAGCCGTGGAATTTTAAAAAAACAAATTTTTCCCAAATAAATCTTTTTTTAGCTCCATATTTTGCATTTTTTATAAGGGTAACAGGAGAAATTGCTCCATGCAATTTGTTGTGCAATTTCTCGTGAGTACGCTGATATCCCATATGTGGGGAAATACTACTGTTTAGGCGCACGGCAGGGTTTGGAAGGGAAGGAGCGCCATTTGACTTTTTGAATGCAAAATTTGATGGAATAATTAGCAGACACCATGTCACGTTTGGAGAGCCACTGATGTGCCTAAACAGTGGAAACCCCCCACAAGTGACAAATTTTGGAAATTAGACCCCTTTGGGGCCTTATCTAGATGTGTATTGAGCACCTTGAACCCACAGGTGTTTCACAAATGTTTATAGCATAGAGCCATGGAATTCTAAAAAAACAAATTTTTCCCAAATAAATCTTTTTTTAGCTCCATATTTTGCATTTTTATAAGGGTAACAGGAGAAATTGCTCCATGCAATTTGTTGTGCAATTTCTCATGAGTACGCTGATATCCCATATGTGGGGAAATACTACTGTTTAGGCGCACGGCAGGGTTTGGAAGGGAAGGAGCGCCATTTGACTTTTTGAATGCAAAATTTGATGGAATAATTAGCAGACACCATGTCACGTTTGGAGAGCCACTGATGTGCCTAAACAGTGGAAACCCCCCACAAGTGACAAATTTTGGAAATTAGACCCCTTTGGGGCCTTATCTAGATGTGTATTGAGCACCTTGAACCGACAGGTGTTTCACAGAAGTTTATAATGTTAAGCTGTGAAAAAAAAAAAATTACATTATTCCCACAAAAATCTTTTTATCTACAAATTTTGTATTTGACAAGGAAAAAAGGAGAAAATGGACCCCAAAGTTTGTTGTGCAATTTCTCCTGAGTTCACTGACCTCCCATATGTGGTCGAAAACTACTTTTGAGGCACAGTGCAAAGCTCAGAAGGGAAGTAGCGCCATATTACAGTGCAGATTTTGCTGCACTTGTTTCAGGGAGCCGTGTTACATAGAGAGAGCCCTTGAGGTGCCAGAACAGCAGTGACCCTATTTTGCCAATTAAACTTCTCAATGAATTCGTCTATGAGTGCAGTGATTATATTGACACCACAAGTGTGACAAACTTTTATACCATTGGGCATTGAAGAAAAAATAATTTACATTTTTACCACCAAGATTGTGTGTTAGCCCCAAGATTTATATTTTCACACTGGAAAATGGGTAAAAATGGCACCAGAATTTGTCCCACAATTTCTGCTGAATGTAGAAATACCCCATATGTGGATATACAGTACTACTTTTCCATATGGAGTGACTCAGGAGGGACAGAGCGCTATTTTCCCCCTGGAGCGCAGATTTTCCTAGACTAGTTTGAGGTTTCCATATAAAGAGCCCCTAAGTACTAGAAAAGCAGAATCCCCCCTCAAGTGACCCCATTTTGGAAGTTCAAACCCTTTGGCAATTTATCTACAGATGAGGTGATGATTTTGACTCGATGGGTGTTTTCCAGAAACAGGCAACAGTGGATGTTGCTGAATGAAAATTGCAAACTGCCGTTGTAGTGACCAATACATTATGCCCAGCTCATGCTTCTAGAGACACGCACCTGTAATGTAGGCGGGCTCTCATCACTACAGAAATGCCAAACGTGGTCACTATATCTGGTTTCGGCACACTGGGACTCAGAAGGGAGGGAGTCATTTGGATTTGGGAGCTGAGTATTTGCTGAATTTCTTTTGGTGGGTGAGGAGCCATTTCAATTTTCCAGAGCCTTTGTGCTACCAGTAACATGGAAGCCCCTGTATTTCCATTAACAGATGACAGATCCGAGTGGAGACTTGCATTTTTTGTGGATCGAGTGGAAGCTTTTATTGGGAACATTTTACATAACGTTTGGGATCATAGTTATCTGGCGCTCTACGCTGAGCACTTACTTTGGGGCTTCCACCAAAATCTCTGAGTGAGGTGATTCAGATGAAACCCCAATGGATCCACTCACAATAGTGAGGCAACAGTTACTCTGGACTCCATCTGGCCTCTGTTCAGTGGTGTCCTTCTTTTCAGAAGAGCACAAAACTGTGGCCGATGGCACTGTTATGTATCCTAAAAAGACGGATCACAGGTCAGATGGCGTCCACAGTGCCTCCATCTGCCTCATTATCTTCAGCCAGAGATTCTGTCTGAATCGAGTATTTCAGATATTTACATAAAAAATCCGGTGTACACGCTCAGCACAGGATACATGTACGCCGAGCCTTACTGCGATTTTTGGGAGGCAGAATGAAAAAATCAACAGCATGTGCAGAATTGGTTTATTTTTTATGCCATTCCTTTTGCAGTATAAGTGATTAGGCGACTTTGCTCTTCGGGTCGGTGGAATTACAGTGATACCAGATTTATGTCGGGTTTTCATGTTTGACTGCTGTCACACACTAAAAGACACTTTTCATTGTGAAAACTAGTTTTTGTGTCACCACATTTTGAAAGCAATAATTTTTTCATATTCCTGCCGACAGAGTCATGTGAAGGCTTGTTTTTTGCAGGACGAGCTGCCATTTTTATTGGTACCATTTTTGGGCACATGTCATTTTTTGATCGCTATCTATTCCTATTTTTGGGAGACAAAATGAACAAAAACCAGCAATTCAGGAATTGCTTTTTTTTATACTGTTCCGCATGTGATAAAATTTGTAATACAGCTTTATTCTTCGGGTCAGTATGATTACAGCGATACCTCATTTATATTTTTTATGTTTTAGCGCTTTTACCCAATAAAAACTATTTTATAGAAAAAATAATTATTTTTGCATCTCTTCTGAGAGTGAAATAGCACAGAAAGAGGACTAAAAAATCCTCCAATAATAGAAAACAGCAAAAGAGCAAAAAGGTTTACCCGTCCAGGCCTCCAGACAAATGCACTATCAGGATGCAGTGGACCCATATAATTATGATGGCAACACAGGTGCAAGAATACTGATAAAACAACCGCTCACAACCTACCAATACATAGAGGGGGCGGTTGCCTGGTATGTTAATGCACAATAAAAAACTTGTATGCGGTGCTGTTCACACTATGGCCATGCACAGCATCCAGGCCAGCCTAGTAGTGACACTCTTCTATTAGCTCAGGCGGGCTGCCCAGCGCTATCAAAATGCATGCCATGTGAACAGACACCGCAGTTTACAATAACAAATTGGCCCAACTGCACCCTGAATAAAAAGTGCAAAAAACACGTTAAAAAATGTGGAGTATTAGCTGATATTTTGGCCAAAATATGTGAGCCCGTAACCTGCGCCAAAGGTCTCCACGTTTACGGGTACCTAACACTAAATCCCAGCACTGAAATAGCACAGAAAGAGGACTTAAAAATTCTATTATTGGAGGATTTTTAAGTCCTATTTCTGTCAGGCAGCCCCAACTCTCAGCGGGACCTTCCACAATGGACCAACAAGGTCCCTGCATTCACCACCTGTGACCTACCTTGGCCACCATATATGGTCTGTAGCCACGCCCACCGGGTCACATGGCTATGACCTCATCACAGGTTCTTCACACACTCACAGCCTTTTACTATAGTGTACTAAACACACCCCCTGGGTGGGTTTGTAGGTAACTCGGTCTGCCCATCTCCCTAGTTACCTGGAGACTTCTCCCTGACACATTGATACAGCATCTCAGCAGTGTCACTGCTGCTCAACACACGCATCAGTCTCCATCTCAAGGCCACCCACCTTGAGATACATACCGGTCATTCATGGTTCTGCCATTCATCCTCTCTCTTGGGACATCCACACAGCACCCCCTAGCGGACAAAGTGGTCATTACACCACAATACAATTATGCAAGCAGTACAATATCAACTTGAAGAAAGGGAGTGGAGCATCACACAGTCCCGGTACACCTCTTACACTTGCACCAATCACGGGCATTGCTGCGGGGTGTCAGCGTGAGGCTGCATGATCGCGGCGCCATACTAGTACTGCTTTTTGCGAGAACGCATCTCCTGCAGAGCAGTACTAGTACAGCACATGTCGCAAAGGGGTTAAAATGTGATGTTTTCCATAGATGACCGCTATGCCTTCACCCCTTTCTCTTACAGTAACATTATTTCCAGCAAAATGCTTTGCCTATTGGTAATGACCATAAGAAGTACCAGGTACCTACAATCCAAAATCCTGTTTTCATAGACCATCAAAAATTAACATGGAAAAAGTCACAGCACTCCATATGTAGAAATGCTGTTTAATTCACATGAATAATGTTTAAAGGATCTCTTATCTTAAACTATTTATATGCAAATGTAGCTCTTTCAAAGACAAGTTCAGCCATACCCTTACATGGCCAGTCCATTCCTCCATTGAGAAATCAGCGTTTTAATTGATATGCAAATGAGGCTGAAGAGCTGTTTGTAGATCTGAAGCCTCTGCCACTCCAGTTCTATGCCCCACCCATCACCGCCTCCTTCTGCTTGACTGACAGCTTCTCTGCTGTGTGATTTCTACGGTCAGTTTAACAGAAGCAGGTGACGCTGGGTGGGTAATAGAGCTGGAGTGACAGAGGCTTTGGATCTTCCATAACCATTTCAATATCGTTTTAATCACTGATTTCTCATTAACAAAGGAACAGACTGGCCATGTAAAGGTATTGCTGGACCTGTCTTTGAATGAGCTTCGTGTGCACATTACATAGTTTGTGATGTGAAGTACTGCTGACAGATTCCTTTTAATCCTGCCTTGTTAAAACCAGGAGTTAACCATGTCTACCAGGCAAAGAATCAGTGGGGTGGAAATGTTGCTTTGCAACCTCTCTGCTGTGTAATTGTTGCTGTGGATTAAAAACACATTTCTACATATGAAGTGATGCAACTCTTTTTTTCTAGAGCAGAGCCACTGGACAAAGCTGTCAACTAAAAACCATTTATATGAATGTGACGTGAACTGTAGTATTCGTCAGTGGCCTGCTGTATTCCACCCCATTCATTGCTTAGTCCGGCCAGCAATGGAGCAATTTACAGCTCACCATGTGGTACAGATAAACTATCCTACGAATAGGTCATTAGTAGCTCAGTCCTGGACAACCCATTAAGATATTAAAAATATAACCTAAAATGTTAACTAATGCAAATCCTTATGTAAAATTAGATCAGCGGTTTATAACTAATAGCAAGAAGCTTTCAAGATCTTTTGAGTGACTTTTTTTTTAAACCAAAGAAAGATTATAAAATGCCATTTTGACGTCTAAACTCCATGATTGGAACTAGGGAAACGATAGAACTACAGAAATGAAAGAAAACCTATTTCATTATTGATAAATAACACTGTCAAAATCTCTCCCGCTTATCATTCTCTTCAAACAAAACTTTCGTCATTTATTTTTTTAAAAACATGTATATGGATATAACTGTATTTATATAAATAGATATATAGTACCATGCAATATTTAGGCAGCCGTGGAGACATGCCACAAATTAAGAATTCTTTCAAAAACAGAAGCGTTCATTCTCTTCACATTTTGTTTATTGCTAAAAATAAACTATTAACATGAGATAAATCTAAAACAGATCAATATTTGGTGTGACCACCTTCAATCGGCAGGGAGGTTGTTCCATACATCTTGCACAACTAACCACAGATCTTCAGTGGATGTAAGCTTGGGCAAATCTTTCTTTCACTCCCTGTAATCAGAGACAGATTCAATGATTTTCAGCTCAGGGCTTGTAGGGGCCACATCACGTCAAGGACTCGTTGCTCGTCGGCACGTGACCACAATTATACAACTCACGTACACATTGTCATGTGAAAGTGTGCGGATGACACATTGTCAACATTTCACCTTCTGCAGTCACACAGAGTGAGGGCAAACTTTTGGCTCAAACCTAGACAATGATTTTGCCTGTAAGTTTGGGGTTGTTGTTCTGCTGCACAATATGTTTGGAGCCAATTAAAGGGAACCTGTCACAAGGTTTTTCCCATTTAAAGTAAAAGCAACTGTAAGCCCTATGTGACAGCATTGAAAATGATTAAGGAATGATATTCTGAAACGCATAAGATGTATCGAAGACCACACTGTATGTCATTTGTGCGTGTGGATTTCCAATAAAGCATTGAACCAAGGAAAACGGAGTGTTAACCTTTTTCTGCTATTAACACTTGGACGTGGTACTGTGAGTGAAATAAAACAACACCATTAAAAATGTACACCAGCGGCACAACATATGTCCACAGTAGTGGTAGACACGTCAAAATTAGCCTTTTGTGCTTCTGGCAAGTATATAATTGGGGTGGAAGTATAGTACATTTTGGAATATATGGCACATTACTCATCTCTTTTCACTGTAGAATGATGTTACCTTTGTCAGCGACATCATCAGTTTGAGTTAGGGTTCTAAAGTAATTCCTCCACTGCCCAAACACCTAATTTTTTTTTACATAGCTGACTTTCGGTTCCATCAATGACACCTCTATTCATTCAGCTCCTTGACCCGGTGTGTGTGCACTTACTTATATAGCGCTGGGTGGCCCACCTGATCTAGTAGTATTTGTCTCCATGATTGGTGCCATATACCAGCCTCATCCTTGTTTATTTTTAATACTAAGCGACCACCCTCTCCATGAACTTTAGATGTGTGAGTGGTTGTTTCATCAGTATTTTGTATCTGTGATGTCTTCGCCTATGTTATGGGGCCCTACTGCAACTTGCAGTGCTTTAATATTGCATCCTGGTGTTTGTAAATAGACAGACGTTTTTTCAGCGGTGATTTATTAATTTAATCTCAAGAATCAAGTGTGATGGGAATCAAGTGTGGTGGCAGGGAGCTCAGGACATTTCCTAATATGAGACAACTGTAAACTCGGATGCTGCTGATGATGATTGATAACCAGATCTTAGTGCCAAGAAGGTGATATAATCAGAGGGGGAATATAGTTGAGTTGGACTAAAAGATCTTTGGCGGAAGTTCTGTTTCTTCTGCTGTCAGTTCAGAAGAAGGTGTTGCTGCAACTGATGTTTCTCTAGGAAATATATAAAGATGGTGGAGGGCACCACTAATCAATCTAAGCAAGAGGGCTCACCATGGGCTTGAGAAGAAACATAGCAACCAACAAGGAAAGATCATGCTCATATAGCAAAAAAGCACCTCTATTGCATAAGAAATATAAATGTAACGCTTTATTAACAGATATCAAAATTACAGACAACAGAAAACACACAAGTGTTAAAAACATGTAAAAGTACATATAAAGAGGACCTATATAAGTCATGCCTTACTATAGAGGCAATGACAACCCACACAAACAAATCCCCAAACCAAGAAAAAATTGAGAGATACAACAAGGCCAATGTCAAATAAGCTATAATATATCAGAATATGATAGATATCATTAGCAAATCCTATACGGCTATAAAAAAATATGCAGTACCATATGGGCCCAGGAAAAACACACATGATGGTGTATGTGAAGAGATATAAAGATAAACACCTGTTAAAAACAGGCTCTTCATCATGTAACTTTAAACTTTGAGATAATCAAGATACAGATTAGAGAAGGTCACAAACCCATTCCTGAGTTATGGTAACACATCAAGATGAATCTTGGAATATACTCAAGCCGAGGCCATAGAAAGCAAGGGGAGCAGGAGTGTGGGATAGGTTCCCACAAGCACTGTTATTCTCTTCCCTGAGGAAGTCACCTCTGTGGCGATATGCGTGGGAACCTATCCCACACTCCTGCTCCCCTTGATTTCTATGGCCTTGGCTTGAGTATATTCCAATTTCCTTGTTGGTTGTCTGATGTTTCTCTAGGAGGCTCAACAGTGCCTGTAAGCTGTAACATGATCATTGTGTTGGAAAATCCTATGTGTTGGCATCTCAGGTGAAAAAATGCTTTTCCACATTGCCAGAGGACCAATCTAGTGCTATGTGCAGGTGTTGCTGTTGGAAACACACATGGAATTACATTACCTGCTCACTTAGGAAAGCAAACTGCAAAATAAGCAAGGCTCAGATGTCTTCCTTCTCTTTGTGATCGTATTTCTGGTAGCCAGACCGCATCCATATCTAGTGCCACTGTCTTGTCAATGTCATCGGGCCCATCATTGTTCTCATCTACTGCTTTTTGTACCCTTCCTCCTCCACTTCCATTGCGTCATCATCAGTTATCCATTGAGTGCTCAAGACACGTGTTCAGTCATCCAATTGTGTGGAAACTGAACTCTCACACGTCAAAATCCACCACAATTGAAGACAAACCACCTTGATGGCGAAGGAAAAAACAGATAGAGTAGCATTTCTAGAGGCTCAATAAAACAAGGATTGTATTGAGCCACTGGGAGTGCCTCTCTCCTTCTTTTTTCCTTCTACTGTGGCTGTACTGCACCAGCTGGAGTCAAGGCTCCCACCAGTTTTGCCTTCAATGGACCCTAATCTTACAAGCGTGGTAAGCTACAACCACCTCCTGCTTATTTACCTGCATTTTGCTGCCCTTTTGTGAAAGAAGTGCATGCGTGCAGCCTCCATGGGAGATACCTAGCTGCCATTACTTATTAAGAATTTAAAACTACATATGTTGCAGTATCTGTATGAGCAAGACGAGGTAGAGAAGTCATGCATTATGTTAAGCAACATAGAATCTGGAGACTGTTACCTATACACCCACCTGTCAGGATCCTGTCAGCGCCGGCGGGCAGCCGCAGCTGAACAGGGTAACTCACCCAGACTACGGGAGGACCCGGGGTCCAATACTGCAGGGAAAGCTCAGACAACAGGACCTGCGACACTGAAAGTAGTTTAGCAGTACAAGAACCTACGGTCATGTGACCATAGGGGGCATGGCTTAGCATCCTGCTGCAGGATAGGGTTCTATTACAGGAATCCTGGAGCAAAGGCTAGGGAAACTCAGGTCAGACAAGCGGGGGTCATACACGGGGAGGATGGCGCAGTACCAGAGGGACAAGCAGAGAATAGTCGAAACGTAAGCAATGAATCATACACAGAGATAGCAACACAGTACAAGGGAGGCAGTCAGAAAGTAGTCAGGTCCAAGGCAAAAGAGTCATACACAGGAGTAGCAGAGCAGTACAAAAGGAACAGGCAGATCTCATAACAGGGACAGAACCGGATCAAAACCAAGCAAGCATAAAGTATCACAGTCACAAAGCACACCAGGGTCACACACTCGGCCAACGGTCTGAGTATAAGTGACAAGGAGTGAGCCCACAATGAGGCTATAAAAAGCCTCCCAGAATCTCAGAGTGAGGCTGTCAGATTAACCTCTAAACTACCTGATCCCACAAACTCAGCAGATCATGACACCACCATTGATCGCTTACTGAGGCCTTTGAAAGCAGGTATAAGATTTGTTACTAGGGACAACTATGCCATTAGCAGACAAGGATGCAACAAAGTATACATTTTTCGCCACCTTTTGTCTTTTGGTGACCCCATGATGCTTCCCATTGTTTTTCCAAGGCCCACACTTTATGCGCATATCCCTGCTGTTTCACATTCTTTTATTAACTGGCTTTATACCTGGGTCTTTGAACGTTCTTTAAAGGTGTGATCATTCAACATGCAAGATCATTCAACATTCCATATTCAATGTATTTGATGCGGTGTTCAAAATATGTGCTTTTGTGACATCTAAAATAATAAACCATTGCTTCCATGATTTATAATACCATCATCTGCAGTTTTGGTGAATATACGGTTGTTTTCTGCCTATATATCTGAATCCCCGGTTAGATCTGGTCAGTATCATGATCATCTACTGCTTGTAGTACTTAGAGTACTCTTCTGCATCCCTTATTCAATCAAAAATTAATGTGCTTGAATGGCTGCTCGTTTCTACCTCCATCAGTTTTTGGAGTAAACATCACTAGTTTTTGAGTATCAACTGGAATGAAACACTACTGGACTGTACAAAAAATGAAAAGTTTTTCAAAAGAAAATTCTTCTGCTTCTGTGACTCAAATCTATGATATACAAATATCAAAGACTGACCGTCACTTCCAAACAGAAAAACAGATAGAATCATAGAATCGTAGAGTTGGAAGGGACCTCCTGGGCCATCTGGTCCAACCCCCTGCTCAAAGCAGGATTCGCTAAATCATCCCAGTTAGATGTCTGTCCAGCCTCTGTTTGAAGACTTCCATTGAAGGAGAACTCACCACTTCTCGTGGCAGCCTGTTCCACTCATTGATCACTCTAACTGTCAAAAAGTTTTTTCTAATATCTAATCTGTGTCTCCTCCCATTCAGCTTCATCCCATTGCTTCTAGTCTTTCCTTGTGCAAATGAGAATAAAGTTGATCCTTCTACAATGTGACAGCCCTTTAGATATTTGTAGACAGCTATTAAGTCTCCTCTCAGTCTTCTCTTTTGCAAACTAAACATTCCCAAATCCTGCAACCTTTCCTCATAAGACAGGGTTTGCAGACCGGTCACCATTCTGGTCGCTCTTTTCTGAACTTGCTCCTGTTTGTTGATGTCTTTTTTAAAATGTGGTGCCCAAAATTGGACACAATATTCCAGATGAGGTCTGACCAAAGAGGAGTAGAGGGAAATAATTACTTCACGTGATCTAGACTGTATGCTTCTGTTAATACATCCTAGAATTGCATTTGCCTTTTTTGCTGCTGCATCACACTGTTGACTCATATTCAGTCTGTGATCTATTAGTATACCCAAGTCTTTTTCACATGTGCTGTCACTTAGCCCTATTCCTCCCATTCTATATATGCTTTTTTCATTTTTATTGCCCAGATGTAGTACTTTGCATTTCTCCCTGTTAAAAACCATTCTGTTAGTTGCTGCCCACTTCTCCAGTTTATTTAAATCTTTTTGAATCCTCTCTCTCTCTTCTCTAGTATTAGCTATCCCTCCTAGCTTTGTGTCAGATGAACTAGTGAACTAGTGCAAGCTAAGTGAAGCACCTCCATATGTAATTAACAAATTAAATCTGCACTCTGTATTGCTATCGTATGCAAACACTGAATACATGAAATTGGAATTATTTCCAATTTCATATAGGTATTACGTGTTTGCATACCATAGCGTTACAGAGTGCAGATTTAATTTGTTAATCCAAATCTATGGTATGTCTTAGCTTCCTCCTGAAAATTTTTTGTTTAGGGACATCATCTGGTGGGAATTCCCTTGGAAAGGCCCTGCACAGGACTGGGACCTTGTGCAGTACATAGCACAAATGAAAAATTGTCGTAACTTAGCAAACTTACCAAAAATTCATTGCGGTCTGTTAATAAAATCTTCTTTAACAAAACCACAATTTCTAAAAAGCATTAAAAGTTTGTCTGTGCTGTGTTTTACTTCAAATACTGTTGATTACCACCGATCACCATCAGTTTTCCTATAACCAGATTTGTTGCGGTCACTTTGACATTTCTAAGGTTGTGTTTTTATTAAAGCGAACCTGTCAGCATGATTTTGCTAAATAAACTACAAAACAGTGTCAGGTCAGCGCCATTATACTGATTAAAATTATACTTTGGTTGATGAAATCCATCTTGTGGTTCTTGTGTAATCTGTATTTGCAGTTTACAGTTAATGAGATTCTTGTGCTCCAGGGCGGGCTTGTGAGCGGCTTGTTGGTAGGGCTTTATGTGGTGCTCTGTTCATATATTCATCCTTATGGGCTTTTGACAGGTCACTGATTCTTCTGTGACCTGCCTACTATTTTATATAATGCATATGGGTCGCCCTCCCAGGGCGGTGGGGTACTCGGTACCGGGCCTGATGAGTTTAAGTGCGAAATGTCACGGCAGCTGGGACCCGGCCCATGGCCCTGGGCGCCCAATGTAAAAAGTATGTAAAAAGGGGGGGATGTTCAGTGTGCTTATGATGATTAGAGTTTATGAATGAATGAGTCGTGACGCCACCTGTGGTGTTCGGCAATGAGGATGTTGAGCCGACGCTGCAGACAGATCCTCTGGGTCAGATGGTGTGGTGCAGCAATGATGTTGTAGCCCTCCACAGGCAGGGCTGTAGTCCCAGGGCAGAATAGGTGAAGTGACACTTAGATGATGTAGTGTTGGGCGCAGGGGAGGAAGCAGTGCTGGGCAGGTTGACGCAGGAATAAGTGGAGGACACCAGGGCATGTATTTCCAAAGCTTTACTCACAGTCTGTTGTGGAACCAGAGCCCGCATCCGTGCCTTGTCCTCCGGGTCAGGAGCTCAGCCAACTTCCAGGCAAGATGAAGTACTCATTTCCAACACTCCGCCAACATATGTGCCTTTTCTGAACATCTCCCTCTTAGCGCCTTTAGTGAAGTACTCACAGTACTGAGTTACACTGGAGTTCCTCCTGTCCTGGGGAAGGAAAAAAACCCACAGAGTAGAAGCCAATTTTCTCCATAGGGAAAAAGATTCCTTCCCCTAAGCTGGGTCAACCATCTACCTATAATATTATGTTATTCGTAACCTTCTATACTGTTACTCACAAGAAAAGCATCCATTCCTTTCTTAAATTCATTCAGTGAGTTGGCCATCACCACTTCCTCAGGATAAGAATTCCACAGCCTCACTGCTCTTACCATGAAGAACCCTCTTCTATGATGGTGCAGAAATTGTCTTTCCTCCAAATGAAGAGAATGCCCCCTTGTCACAGTCCTTGGTACAAACAGTTCATTGGAGAGATCTCTGTATTGCCCTCCGATATTCTTGTACATATATATTAGGTCTCCCCTATGTCTTCTCTTTTCTAGAGTAAATAAACCTAATTTTGATAACCTTTCTTGGTATTGTAGTGAACCAACTCCATTTATCATTTTAGTAGCCAGCCTTTGAACCCTTTCAAGTTCAGTAATGTCTTTCTTGAGCACCGGCGTCCAAAATTGCACACAATACTCCCAAGTGTGGTCTGACGAGTGATTTGTACAGAGGGAGAATTATGTTTTCATCTCGTGTCCCCAGACCTCTTCTAATGCATCCCATGACCCTATTTGCTTTGGTGGCAGTTGCCTGACACTGGGCACTCCAATTTAGCTTCTTATTGACTAAGATGCCTAAGTCTTTTTCCATGTCTGATTTCCCCAGCAGTTTCCCATTTAGTAAATAATTGTAGCATCTGTTTCTCCTTCCCATGTGCATAACCTTACACTTATCTGTGTTAAACCTCATTTGCCATTTTTCATCCCAATTCTCCCATTTACTCACATCTGTCTGTAGTTGCAAACTGTCCTCCTTTGTGTTAACTACCTTACATAGTTTTGTATCATCTGCAAATACTGATATTTTACTGTGTAAGCCATCCACTAGATCATTAATACATATATTAAATAGTAGGGGGCCCAATAGAGAACCCTGTGGTACCCCACTAGTAACCCTGGCCCAATCTGAGTATGCACCATTAATAACCACTCTTTGTTTTTTATCACTAAGCCAGCTACCTACCCATCTACACACATTTTCCCCTAGCCCAAGCTTTCTCATCTTACTTACCAATCTTTTATGTGGGATGAGAAAGCTTGTTTGCCTTGACTGTGTGGAAGGCTAACTTGTGGAAATGGGCACACACGGTGTACTTTCACAAGTAGGTCAGGCAGATCTAGGTAGGTTTTCAGAACGCGGAACCAGTTAGTTGAGCATGTGAGCAAGCACGTGTGTGAGGTTGCCAAGCTTCAGAGCTGCCATCAGGTAACAGCCATTGTCACGCATGACCATGCCTGGTTGTAGGTTCAGGGGCAAGAGCCACAGATCAGTCTGGTCTGTTAGAGCCTTCAACAGTTCTGTGGCACCTAAGCAGATTAGCTTCAGCAGAGCCTGTTGCCGCTTGGCCGAGGCAATGCTGCAGTGCTTCCAGCTTGCGACAGATGTTGATGTTTCGGAGGTGGAGGCTGAGGAGGAGGTGAAGGAACTGCTGTAGAAGGTGGGAGCGAACCAGTGTCCACAATCCTTGTTGTCAATAGCTTGTATTCTGTCCCAGCATCCGACTGGGTCCCAGCTTCCATAATATCCACCCAGTGTGCCGTCAGCAAAATGTAGCAGAATCATAGAATCATAGAATCATAGAATCATAGAATCATAGAATCGTAGAGTTGGAAGGGACCTCCTGGGCCATCTGGTCCAACCCCCTGCTCAAAGCAGGATTCGCTAAATCATCCCAGTCAGATGTCTGTCCAGCCTCTGTTTGAAGACTTCCATTGAAGGAGAACTCACCACTTCTCGTGGCAGCCTGTTCCACTCATTGATCACTCTAACTGTCAAAAAGTTTTTTCTAATATTTAATCTGTGTCTCCTCCCATTCAGTTTCATCCCATTGCTTCTAGTCTTTCCTTGTGCAAATGAGAATAAAGTTGATCCTTCTAGCGGCTCTGACCACAAGTGCTTGTCCAGGTGTCTGTAGTTAAGTGGACCTTCCCAGTAACAGCGTTGGACAATGCACGGCTGAAGTTATGGGACACGTGCTTTTCTAAGGCATGGACAGCACATTGAGAGAAATTGTAGCTGCTGGGGACCGAGTACCGAAGGATGGCCACTGCCATGAGATTGCAAAAATGTCCATCTCCACAAGCCTAAACGGCAACATTTCCAGAGCAAGCAGTCTGTAAATGTGGCCGTTTAGTAGTGTGGCCTGCGGGTGGTGGCAGTGTATTTACGCTTGCGTTCCACAGACTGGGGTATAGACAAAGGTGGCTGCAAGTGTGCAAAGACATTGTCAGGAACACCGCACTGCACTTGCTCACTGAGCCAGTGCGTGTGTCCTGAGTAAGACAACCTGTGCTCAGAGATACCTGTGGAGCGGGCAGCAGCAGAGAAGATGCGTGCTTCAGACCCACAGGACCTGAAGCATGTGACTGCTGGGGGTGTGGCCTAAACTCCCGAGAGTTAGGAGCTGCAGGAAAACTCCTAGAATGGTAACTACGGAACAAAGTTACTAATAGGCATAGACAGGGAAATAAACCAGATCAGGCCGGGGTCAAAGCACGACAATTACCAAAGGGCAAGACAGAACGGATAGTCAAGACGTAGCCAAGAAGTCAGAAACCAGAGAAGCAGATATACAGCACAGAATCAACAAGCAAACTCAGAACGGGGGACAGAACCGGATCAGAACCATATAAGCAAGCTATAAGACAACGAACAGGCACACAGGGGTCACAACACTCGGCCAAAGGCAAAAGTAAACTGACAGGGATTGGAGTATCTCAGGGCAATAGAAAGCTCTGCCTGAACCAAAGAGAGGCCACAATAATTAACCCCAGGTGTGCAGGTCAAAGCCTGCACTGGGCTCAAGACATTCACCCCTGACGTGCAGGTCAAAACCTGCACCGGGATCATGACAGTACCCCCCTCTCAACGGGGTGCCTCTGGACCCACAGGCTTCCCTGGGTACTTGGCATGGAAAGCCCGAACCAGGCGATCTGCATGTACAGAGTGAGCAGGGACCCACGAGCGATCCTCCGGTCCATATCCCTTCCAGTGGACCAGGTACTGCAAAGAGCGGCGTCCACAATATGTCCAACCTCATACTCCAAGTGACCCTCCACCAACACTGGAGGAACAACAGACTTGGAGTCCTCCTTGACAGACCCCACGGGTTTCAACAGAGATTTATGGAACACATTGGATATCTTTAAGGAGGCGGGGAGACGCAACCTATATGCCACCGGGTTGACTATCTCCATAATCTTGTACAGACCAATGAACTTTGGTCCCAATTTAGCTGACGGTACCTTCAAGTTGATATTACGTCTGGAAAGCCAAACCTTCTCCCCCACCTGAAACATGTGTCCCGGGGCCCTCTTTTTGTCAGCAAAATATTTGTACCTCCCCTAGGACCGAGAGATATTACGCTGGACTTCAGCCGAGAGGATTTTTAACCGTTGGACGGACCCCTCTGCCCCTGGACAACCAGAATCCTTCCGTGAAAACTCCCCAAAATGAGGATTAAACCCATAATTGATTAGGAATGGGGACATGTTGGTGGACTGACTCACCCGGTTGTTAAAAGCGAATTCCGCCAATGGTAACGCATCACACCAATCCTCCTGTCTGGCGGAGGTCAGACACCTGAGAATTTGTTCCAGGGATTGATTGGTGCGTTCTGTCTGACCATTACTCTCCAGGTGATATGCCGACGAGAAGGAGAGTGAGATGCCCAATTTCATATAGAATGCCCTACAAAATTTGGCCACAAATTGCACACCTCTGTCAGACACCACATTCAGGGGTACCCCATGCAATCGGACCACATGCTGCACAAACAGCCTTGACAATGTTTCTGCTGAGGGCAGTGCTGCCAAGGGAATGAAATGGGCCTGTTTTGAAAACCTATCCACCACCACCCAGATCACGGTATTGCCCCTGGAAGGTGGAAGACCGGTAATAAAATCCATGGAGAGATGAGTCCATGGCCTATCAGGAACCGGTAAAGGTATGAGTTCCCCAGCTGGCCTTTTATGCGAGCTTTTGGAACGGGCAAAAACTCCACAAGCAGCAATGAATTTCTTGACATCGGACCCCAGTGAAGGCCACCAAAAAATCCTGGCTACTGCCTCTCTAGTGGCCGTGATACCGGGATGAGCACTCAGCCTAGACTCATGAAACTCCTGCAGAAGTCTAGGCTGCAATAAATCCGGAACAAACAATTTATCCCCTGGCCTGGTCGTCGGAGCTAGGAACTGAGCCCTCAAAATTTCTTGTTCCAACTCTGATGAGACCCCCGCCACTACCACCCCTGGGGGAAGAATGGAGGACGGCGGCTCGGGGGGAGACACCGGGTCAAAACTTCTGGACAGGGCATCCGCTTTAACATTTTTGGACCCTGGTCGAAAAGTAATGAAGAATTGAAAGCGTGAAAAAAAAAGTGACCAACGGGCTTGTCTAGGAGAAAGCCTCTTTGCAGATTCAAGGTATGCCAAATTTTTTTGATCTGTGGTAACAGTGATAGAGTGAGCCGACTGTTCCAAAAAGTCCCTCCATTCTTCGAATGCCTGCTTGACCGCAAGAAGTTCTCTATTGCCTACATCATAATTTCTCTCGGCGGATGAGAACTTCTTGGAGAAGAAGGCACAGGGTTTGAGATTAGTAAGGGTGGCCGGACCTTGGGACAACACTGCCTCCACCCCTACTTCAGAAGCATCCACCTCCACAATAAATGGTTTGGATGGGTCTGGCTGGACCAACACCGGGGCGGACATGAAACATTTCTTAAGAGCTGAGAAGGACTCCTTAGCTTGTTCCGACCAATTTTTTACATCAGCCCCCTTCTGGGTAAGATCTGTGAGTGGTTTAACCACTTGAGAGAAACCTTTAATGAATCTCCGATAATAGTTTGCAAATCCCAAGAAGTGCTGGAGCCCCTTGAGATCATGAGGCTGAACCCAGTCTGCGATCGCCAGCACCTTCTTAGGGTCCATACGAAACCCCTCACAAGATACAATCTGCCCCAAAAAAGACAGTTCATGTACGAAAAACGAACATTTTTCCAATTTAGCAAACAGGTGGTTCTCCCTGAGTCTCTGGAGAACTGTCTGTAGATGTTGTAAGTGAGACTGACTGTCTGGGGAACACACCAAAATGTCATCCAAATAAATGACAACAAAATGGCCTATCAGGTCAGAAAACACAACATTGATAAAGTTCTGGAAAATAGCGGGGGCATTAGTTAACCCAAAGGGCATAACCAGGTTTTCAAAGAGTCCCTCAGATGTGAGGAATGCAGTTTTCCACTCGTCCCCTTCCCGAACCCTTATCAGGTTGTAGGCCCCCCGGAGATCTAATTTGGAAAACCATTGGGCCCCAGATAACTGGTTACATAGTTCTGGGAAGAGAGGAAGTGGATAAGTGTTCCTAACTGTTATCTTGTTAAGTTCTGGAAAGTCGAGGCACGGCCGCAAACCACCATCTTTCTTCTTCACAAAGAAGAATCCTGCTGCCACGGGTGACACAGAAGGCCTGATATGCCCTTTGCGGAGACTCTCAGCTATGTACTCCTTCATGGCTTGGTGCTCAGGCCCAGACAAATTGAACAATCGAGCCTTAGGTAACTTGGCTCCGGGTACTAAATCAATGGCACAATCGTAGGGTCTATGTGGTGGCAGCGCCTCAGCCTCACTTTCGGAAAATGCGTCTTTAAAATCCTTCAGGTACTCCGGAATACCTTCCAAACCGACAGACGACACAGATACGGTTTTAACAGGTTTAACAAAAGGCCCCAGGTTACAACACTTATCTTTACATCCCCATTGAGTGATCTCCCCCATCACCCAATCAATGGTAGGATTATGGCGTTGCAGCCAAGGCATCCCCAGTACCAGTCCTGCAGGCAAGTTATCTAACACAAGACAAGTTAATTTTTCCACATGAGTGGAACCCATTTTCAGAGAAAAAAGTTCAGACCTGAAACAGATACCGTCCCGGGTAAGAGAGGACGAGTTAATTGCCACAAGTTTAACAGGATCCTGAAGCCTGACTGTCCCTATCTTATTCAGAGTCATAATCCGGGCATCAATCAGGTTAACAGCAGAGCCACAGTCAACAAAGGCGGTAGTCTGAACAGGACCATCACCAAGTTCCAGTTCCACCCAAAGCACAATTTTTGCAAGTGAGGAAAAAGGTATCTGAAGGTCTGGGTAACCTCCTGGACTACTACCCAGACCTAGTCATTTCCCGTCACCTTGTAGGATGACGGACAGGAGGGGCAGTCCTTCTTCCATTGTCCAGATTCCCCTCAATAGAAGCACAACTGCTTCTCCCGGCGGCGTCTTCTTTCCTTCTCATCACAGGTGACATTGCTCAGCTCCATAGCCACCGGAGGAGTCCGGGTCTCAACTCCACTGGAGAATAATGATGTTTCAAGTTGCATAACACCTCTTGCCCGCAGTCTGCGATCCATGCGAACTGCTTGGGTCATGGCATCCTCCAGGGAGTCAGGTGGAGGATAGAGTGCCAGGGCATCCTTCAAATGTTCAAACAGGCCTCTATGGGACAGCCCCCGAAGGGCGGCATCACTCCAAGAAACCTCAGCTGCCCAACGCCTAAATTCAGAACAGAACCACTCGGCCAAATGCTTCCCCTGAAAGACACTCATCACCTTGCCCTCAGCCAAACGCAGTCTGTCGGGCTCATCGTAAATAAGCCCTAAGGCCTCAAAAAACGCATCCACAGTCATTCTCTCTGGGGCAGAAGAGGAAAGAGAAAATGCCCAGGCTTGTGGGGACCCCCTAAGGAGGGACATAACTACCCCCACCCTCTGTTTCTCATCCCCAGAGGAGCAGGGTCTGAAGGAGAAAAAGAGCTTACAGCCCTCTTTAAACGCTCTAAATTCATTTTTGTCACCAGCAAACGTATCTGGTAACTTAACCGGGGATTCGGGTGGGACTAAAATGACATCTCTATTCCCCACCTGCTGAAAGCCTGCGGAAAGCACCCCCTGAACCGAGTCCGCAACCTGTCGTTGAGACTGGGCCAGAGCTTGGTTTTCCAAACTTAGCTTCTGCAGCGACTGAGTCAAGCATTTCACCTGCTCAGATAAGACATGCATTGGGTCCATGCTGCAGAAGTGAGGAGAGAAAAAAAAAAAGTTCACGGTCAGTTATAATGTCAGGAACACCGCACTGCACTTGCTCACTGAGCCAGTGCGCGTGTCCTGAGCAAGACAACCTGTGCTCAGAGATACCTGTGGAGAGGGCAGCAGCAGAGAAGATGCGTGCTTCAGACCCACAGGACCTGAAGCATGTGACTGCTGGGGGCGTGGCCTAAACTCCCGAGAGTTAGGAGCTGCAGGAAAACTCCTAGAATGGTAACTACAGAACAAAGTTACTAATAGGCATAGACAGGGAAATAAACCAGATCAGGCCGGGGTCAAAGCACGACAATTACCAAAGGGCAAGACAGAACGGATAGTCAAGACGTAGCCAAGAAGTCAGAAACCAGAGAAGCAGATATACAGCACAGAATCAACAGGCAAACTCACAACGGGGACAGAACTGGATCAGAACCATATAAGCAAGCTATAAGACAACGAACAGGCACACAAGGGTCACAACACTCGGCAAAAGGCAAAAGTATAACTGACAGGGATTGGAGTATCTCAGGGCAATAAAAAGCTCTGCCTGAACCAAAGAGAGGCCACAATAATTAACCCGAGGTGTGCAGGTCAAAGCCTGCACTGAGTTCAAGACATTAACCCCTGACGTGCAGGTCAAAACCTGCACCGGGATCATGACAGACAGTTGCAGGGTGGGAAGCATCTTTGCCTGTGTCATGGAGAGGAAATTGGTGGGGACGTAGAGCAGGGGAAGAGGCAGAGGTGTCACCTGCAGACACTTTTTCTGTTCCTTGATGTTCTACCCAATTCATCAGGTGCTTTGCTGTCATGTGCTGCTGGTTGTGGTCAGGTTGGTAGTTGTGCTGCCCCTGTTGATACTTACATGGCAGATATTGCAAATGGCCTATTTTGGGCTAACTGGACTGTCTTTAAAAAAAACGCCAGACTCGAGAACACCTAAACCTTGGCCTGGCAACGGATCTAACACCGCCCAAAACAGCTAGAATTTGAACTTGGCCAACAGTTCCACTCAAACACCACTCATCTATAATCAGGAGGCAGACTCAGATGGTCTCAGGCACAGTATGGATTCGACAAGATTGCAGAAAGTTGAGAAAGGGTACAGTGTCACAGGATAACAGGCATATATAGCATAGTTTAAACATTTAAAATCTCCGTGTTTATTTCTGGAGTACGACAAAGACACTCACAGCCTCAGTATGGATTAGACAATAATCTAAAAAGTAGAAAAAAGGAAATGTTTTTGAAGCGTACACCAGTATACACTGTTGGGGTATATTTAAATCTTCATATATATTTCTGTCTCAGTAAGACAGTCCAGACTCTCCGCAAGAGGAAACGAGATGGATAAAAGTACAGACATAAAGTCGAGTGATTGCAGAAATTTAGGAATTACTAATCACGGGAAAAATTCCCGGGAGAATTCTCAGAGGCGATGCTGACCCTCAATTACTTTGTGTGTGGAGACAGCGAAAACAGTTCTTTGTGAAGAAAGGGTTGCTGTATCGCAGTACCGTTGATCCCATCACCGTTACTCATCTACATCAAATTTTGATCACAGGGAGAGATGTAGACATGGTCCTCACTGCCTATCATGATCTGTCAGGTAACTTTGGAGTGCAAAAGACAGAAGCCACAGGCTGTAGGCGATTCTATTGGATTGGCATGAGAGGGCACATTTAAAAATGTGGGCAGGAATGTCACACGTCTGTGAGTAGGAAAACTGTGAAAGCAGATGATAAACCACCACTGCATCTCATTGTGAGTCGACGTCCATAAGAAATGTTAGCCATTGATCATCTGAAG
Organism: Dendrobates tinctorius; assembly: GCF_039654945.1. Classification (NCBI taxonomy): domain Eukaryota; kingdom Metazoa; phylum Chordata; class Amphibia; order Anura; family Dendrobatidae; genus Dendrobates; species Dendrobates tinctorius. The sequence goes on along the minus strand of NW_027361690.1, from coordinate 46,561,178 downwards.
CTAGAGCCCGGCCAGCAGGACAGGGCATAGCTACGTCTTAACCATCATCTATCAGTTCACCAAATTTGTAGTGGCAGTCCCAGGGAAGGATTTGACAGCCCAGACTACACAGCGGAGGAGCAGGGAGAGGTAAATATTGCAAATGCTGGGGCCCTGCCCAAGCAAGGGGGGCCCACTCATGGACGTCGGTACTGGCACTGGGCCCCTCATAGTACGCCGGTGTGTCTGACGGCGGGTGTGCACCCCCACCGTTAGAGTCACTTGATTGCACTATGAGGGACCCTGTGCCAGTGCCGGCGCCCAAATGTCGGCCCACCCACCTGTCCAGGGCAATGGCACTCGCACAGTTGCGTGCGCTAGGTGGTGACCCCGGCCATGGGGGGGGGGGAAGGCAGCCCAGTTAGGGAGGTTTAAAAAATGGCATATGTTGATGTTGGACATTCAGCAGCTGCAAATGGAGGAATTGGAGAAGTCCGAGGAAGAGGAGGACAAAAGCGAGCCATTTTTCTGGCAACCTATGTGTCATCAGGGGAAGGTGGGACAAAATCCTTTGAAACCCATGCATGGTTCATTTTAATGAAGGTTAGATCATCAACATTTTGGGTTGACAGACGGGTCCTTTTTTCTGTCAGGATTGAGCCAGCAGCACTGAAGACTCTTTCCGATAGCACACTAGCAGCAGGGCAAGCGAGCTCCTGTAAGGCATATTGTGCCAATTCAGGCCAGGCGTTCAGTTTAGAAGCCCAATAGTCAAATGGGAATGACCTGTGAGGGAGAACATCGATATGGGACGAGAAGTATGAACGCCTATGGAGAAAAACCCGCACACCAGAAGACTTCATCCACTTCAAATTCATGTTAAGAACCTATAACGCTGTCCTTCACCTCGCCAAACAGACCTACTTCACCAGCCTGATCTCCTCCCTAGCCAACAACCCCAAGAAACTTTTTGACACTTTTCACTCCCTCCTCAGGCCAAAAGCACAAGCCCCTATCACAGACATTTGTGCTGATGACCTGGCCTCCCACTTTACAGAAAAAATAGATAATATCCATCAAGAAATCTGCTCCCAACCACCAAGTGCTGTGACTCCCATCCCTTCCTGCATCTCCCCTGGCTCACTTTCCACATTTGATCCCATTACAGAAGAAGAAGTCTCCAGACTCCTCTCTTCTTCTCGTCCGACTACATGCACTACCAACCCCATGCTCTCACATCTCCTCCAGTCTCTCTCTCCAGTCGTCACAACCCACCTAACTACAATCTTTAATCTCTCCCTCTCCTCGGGCATTTTCCCATCCTCCTTCAAACACGCCATTGTTACTCCATTACTAAAGAAACCTGCTCTCGACCCATCCTGCACAAACAACTACAGACCAGTCTCCAATCTCCCCTTCATCTCTAAACTTTCGGAATGCCTAGTTTACTCCCGCCTTACCCGTTACCTCTCCACTCACTCCCTTCTAGACCCTTCACAGTTCGGCTTCCGCCCCCTACATTCGACTGAAACTGCACTCATCAAAGTGACCAATGACCTTCTGACAGCAAAACGTAATGGTGACCACTCTCTGCTCTTTCTTCTTGACCTATCTGCAGCTTTCGATACTGTTGAACACCATCTCCTACTCTCTAGGCTCCAGCCACTAGGCATTAAGGACACTGCACTCTCCTGGTTCTCTTCCTATCTCTCTGACCGCTCCTTCAGTGTTTTGTTCTCTGGCTCCACGTCATCTCCTCTTCCTCTTGCTGTCGGGGTACCTCAGGGCTCAGTCCTTGGCCCCCTTCTTTTATTTCTCTACACAGCCCCAATTGGACAGACCATCAGCAGATTTGGCTTTCAGTACCATCTTTATGCTGATGACACACAACTATACACGTCTTCCCCCGACCTTACCCCCACTGTACTACAGAACGCCAGTGACTGTCTGTCCGCAGTCTCCAATATCATGTCCACTCTCTATCTGAAACTCAACCTCTCTAAAACTGAACTTCTTCTGCTCCCGCCATCTACTAACCTCCCTAAATCTGATATTTCCCTCTCTGTGGGTGGTACCACAATAACACCCCGGCAGCAGGCGCGCTGTCTAGGTGTTATGTTTGACACCAATCTCTCCTTCACATCCCATATACAATCTCTTGCCCGCTCTTGCCGCTTACACCTAAAGAACATCTCTATAATCCGCCCTTTTCTCACTATGGAAACAACAAAAACCCTCACTGTTGCATTGACCCACTCCCGCCTGGATTACTGCAACGCTCTGTTAATTGACCTCCCCGTCACTCGACTATATCCTCTCCAGTCCATACTTAATGCAGCGTCCAGGATTGTCCATCTGGCTAATCGGTACTCGGACGCATCCGCTCTTCGCCAGTCCTTACATTGGCTGCCCATTCATTATAGGATCCAATTCAAAGTACTTGTTCTCACCCACAAAGCTCTCCCCAGTGCGGCACCCCCTTACATCTCTTCCCTCATTTCTGTCTATCGGCCTAGTCGATCGCTGCGCTCTGCACTAATCCGTACCTCCCACTCCCGACTCCAAGACTTCTCCCGTGCTGCTCCTATCCTCTGGAATGCTCTACCCCAAGAAATCAGGACTATCCACAATTTGCATAGTTTTAGGCGCTCCCTCAAAACACACTTGTTCAGAGCGGCCTATCACGTTCACTAATCAAAGTCATTCTATGTGTAAGTGTGCGTGTGTAGCCCATTCACTATCTCCATCCATCCTTCACTCCCTCGAGATGGCTGGACCTTCATTGTAAATACACAATTGTAAATACACACCTGTACTTTGTATCTCCCTCATCTCATTGTAGATTGTAATCTCTCACGAGCAGGGTCGTCTTATTTCGTCTTATTTTGCTTTAATTATTGTATTGTTAACGTTGTTACTTATGACTTGTGTTTTGAAACTGTTAAACTGTAAAGCGCTGAGGAATATGTTGGCGCTATATAAATAAAGATTATTATTATTATTATTATTAAGTAGTTTGTAACCATAGTTGACAACTGCTGTCGCCTGTCACTTTCAATCGATGCAGTATTACCAGTCGTATAAGCGTTACTTGAAAAATCAGTCCACAACATGGTCATGAAACCCCTGTCTCCAACACCACTTCTGATGTGTGCACCACGAACACCTCTTCCATGTTGCCCCCTACGGCTCGTTGGAGAACCATCACCGCTGCTGTGTGCTGGGAATGCCTCAAACAAACGGTTTACCAGAGTTGCTTGCTTGTTAGCCAATATTAGGTCAAGGTTCTCCTGTGGCATAATGTTTTGGAATTTGCCTTTATAGCGTGGATCCTGGATGCTGGCCAACCAGTAGTCGTCATCGTTCATCATTTTGGCAATGCAGGGGTCCCTTTTTAGGATCTGCAAGGCATAATCTGACATGTGGGCCAATGTTCCAGGTGTCAATGATGCACTGTGAGTGCTGGGTGGAGGAGCACTTTCTGGCAAATCCACATCCCTCCACAGTCACGCACAAACCCTGTACCAGACCTTGCCACGCCAACATTCTCTCTTGCCCATCATCATCCTCCTCCTCCTCTTCCTCTTCTTCCTCCACCTCGTCAAGGAGAGGTCCCAGAGCAGACAATGGCTGACTGTCATCAAGGCTTCCCTCCTCTTCCTCATCCTCCTCGGCTGCAGACGCCTGCTCCTTAATGTGCATCAAAGTTTGCATGAGCAGACGCATAAGTGGGATGCTCATGCTTATGATGGCGTCGTCTGCGCTTACCAGTCGTGTGCATTCCTCAAAACACTGAAGGACTTTACAGAGGTCTTTCAGCTTCAACCACTGCACACCCGACAACTCCATGTCTGCCCTCAAAGTACCTGGCCGTGTATCCTCCCATAAATGCATTACAGCCTGCCTCTGTTCGCACAGCCTCTCAACTATGTGCAGGGTGGAGTTCCACCTTGTTGCAACGTCGATAATTAGGCGGTGCTTGGGAAGTTGGAGCAATCGCTGCAGCTTCTGCATATGACTGGAGTGTACGTCCGACCGGTGGATGTGCGAGCACAGTCTTCGGACCTTTTGGAGCAGGCCTGTTAACTCCGGATAATTATTGAGGAAGCACTGCACCATCAGGTTCAAGGTGTGAGCCAGGCAAGGTATGTGTCAGAGTTTTGAAAGGGCTATGGCTGCCACATAATTCCGGCCGTTATCACTAACTACCTTGCCTGCCTCAAGATGTAGAACGCCCAGTCATGACTCAGTTTGTCGCTGCAAGTAGTCGGCCAGTACCTCCGCGGTGTGTCTGTCGCCCAAGCACATCACCATCAACACAGCCTGCTGACGTTTACCACTAGCTGTTTGATAGTGGGACACCGAGTGTTCAACACTGGCAGCTACGGATGGAGTGCTCGTGCGACTGCGCTCTGTGGACGAGCTTTCGCTTCTGGAGGAGGAGGAGGGTCGAACGCCTACACCCAACTGTTTCCTATACCATTGGCTAGGCAGCACTGTCCCACCGCCGCTGTCCCCTGTGGACCCTGCATCCACCACCTTAACCTAGTGCGCAGTGCTGGACACGTAACGGCCCTGGCCATGCATACTGGACCATGCATCTGTTGTGAGGTGCACCTTTCCACTCACTGATTGCTTTAGTGCATGGACAATGCGGTCTTTCACATGAAGGTGGAGGGCTGGGATGGCTTTGCGAGAAAAGAAGTGCCGACTGGGTAGGTCATAGCGTGGTACTGCGTAGGCCATGAGTTCGCGGAAAGCTTCGCTTTCAACCAACCGGTAGGGCATCATCTCTAACGAGATTAGTTTGGCAATGTGGGCGTTCAAACCCAGTGTACGCGGATGAGAGGATGAGTACTTTCTTGTCCTACTCATAGTCTCTGGTAGGGTGAGCTGGACTTGAGAGTTGCATATGGGGGAACTAGCGGTGGACATGGAGGACTGAGAGAGGGTTGATGATGGTGATGGAGTTGGTGTTTTTTCTGATGGCCTAGATTCAGTCTTTCGTAGCAATAACATTGTGATTCCCTGACTGCTTTGGCCATGCGACGACACCTCAACATTTGCTGCTGGTGGTGTGCTAACCGGTGGGCTTACAGTGGGGGAAACGATGTAGCGTTGCTGACTACCTTCATTGGGAGCAGTTGCACATGTGGTACGTGAGGTTTGGTAGTCCGTCCACGCTTGCAAGTGCAAGGTGGTTAAATGTCTAAGCATGCAACTGGTATTCAAATTTCTCAGATTTTTCCCTCGGCTAAAGGTCTTTGCGCACTTCTTACAGATAACCTTTGCCTGATCATTAGGATTTTGTTCAAAAAAGTGCCACACTGCACTCTTCCTACCATGGAAGACATTTTGAGGCCTTGCACGCTGTGCTAATTTGACCGTATGGCCTAGCTGTCCTGCAACTCTTTTGGTTTATGTAACCCGTTTTTGGACTGCTCCGGGCCTGCCAGATAACGGCTGTTGCGATGTCGATGCCTGCTGCGGATGCTCCTCCTCCTCTTCTGAGCTATTGACAGCGGCACCCTCTTCCCCCAATGGATACCAATCTGGGTCAACAACTGGGTCATCCATCACCTCCTCTTCAATGTCGTGTGCACCTTCCTCTGTGTCACCATGTAAAGTATAGTATGCGGGAAGGGGCACCTGAGTTTCATCAGGGTCAGATTATGGCTCAATACACTGCGAGGACAATGTAGTGCTCTGAGTGAATGTACCAGCAGATAAATCTAGCAGTGGCTGTGCATCAGTGCACTCCATGTCAGATTCTTCTTGGACTGGGTAATTCACGATTTGACTTGATAACCCAGGCATGGTATGTGAAAAGAGCTCCATGGAGTAATCTGCACTGTGGCCTGCCGCATCCTTTACTTTTGGAAGGGGTGAAGGACACAAGGAAAGGTGTGGTTCCTGACCATGAGCCTCCAATGACGACTCAGTGCTTTTATTTTTTGAAAGTTCAGAAGAGGAAGCGATAGAGCTGGAGGCTGTGTCAGCAATGTAAGCCAAAACTTGTTCCTGAAGCTCCGGCTTTAAAAGCGGTTTATCTACTCCCAGAAAAGGGAGCCTTCGAGGCCTTGTGGAGCCAGACGATGACGCAGGCTCAACACCTCCTGCATTAGGTGCTATTGTGCTTTTGCCACTACCAACAGATCCACCACCACCACCAACACCATCATTACCAGCTGGCAACCCACGCCCACTTCCACGGCCTCTTCCAACACACTTCCTCATTTTTGGGAAAATGTACCCAAAATACCACCAGCAATATGGTACTGTAAAACAAGGTACAAGGTGTATATAGTATTGGGGAGAATTTGAATCTCCCTACAGACTTGAGGACACTGAACTTATATCTCAGGCCCAGTGTAGATTACACCTCAATATAACAGGCTGAAATTGGATGGTGTATAAAATGTCTATATAGGACTGGGGAGAATTTGAATCTCCCTACAGACTTGAGGACACTGAACTATTATCCCAGGCCCAGTGTAGATTACACCTCAATATAACAGGCTGAAATTGGATGGTGTATAAAATGTCTTTATAGGACTGGGGAGAATTTGAAACAGTTTTTTGTATCTTCTTCCCTGCCTAACGCTCTCCCTACAGAATCATCATCATCAGCAGCAGCTCTCCCTATTCTAAGATCAGCAGAAGTAAGATGGCGGTCGGCGTGCACGCCCTTTTATAGCCCCTGTGACACCACACAAAGCAAGCCAATCACTTGCATGCCCTTCTCAAAAATGGTGGTGACTGCTGCCTATGTCATCTCGTTGCCCACAGTGTGCGTCCTCCATCCTTGGCTGAAAAAGGGCGCTGAAGCATCATTTGAAAAGCGACTTTGGCGCCATGGTCGCCGACCTCATGGCCGGCCTCACGCTATGGTCGGGTTTCGTTTCATGAAACCCGACTTTTGCGAAAGTCGGCGACTTTTGAAATTAACCGACCCGTTTCGCTCAACTCTAGTTACAGCTTTCTGCCCTTTGGGGGTCAGCTACTGTGCATCCGAGGTCTGTCATGCAGTAGGACCTGGCGTCCATCCGGAGCCAAGTCTAACCCCGCCATCAAAGGCTCTATAGAAAAGTAGGGTGTTTCCTTAGTCACACTCCTCCAGGCTATCCTCAGTTCATGACATAGTGATTCCACCACTCAGCCCCTTACATGAGCTATCCTTTTGGAAAATTAATTTGTTGCTGTGGAGCAAATCCTTAATTTTTCTTTATTCTGGTTTTGACAAATATCCCTTTCAATGTCATCATTATTCTAAGTTCTATATCATGTTCATTAGACATAATAATAATAATAAACAGGAAACCTATAAACTCAAAATAGAATCTATTTAACTAAAGCATTACATTTTGATTATAGAAAAGCTATTCTTAAATTATTTCAAGTCTATCAACAATCATACCTGACCCTTTGAAAACATTACATTATTGAGTCTGCGTAAAATGTTTTGTACATGCTTTCTGTCTATTCTTCATTTTGTCTAAAAATATAAATTTAAAAAACGCAATTAACAACGTTTGAAAGACTCAAACTCAAATCTTGAGTGTCTCAAATACCTGTTGATTCTTGAGTCCTCTTTAGAGATGGCTATTTAATCTTTGTTGTACATACTTTAACCCCTTCACCCCCGAGGGTGGTTTGCACGTTCATGACCGGGCCAATTTTTACAATTCTTACCACTGTACCTTTATGAGGTCATAACTCTGGAACGCTTCAATGGATCCCGGTGATTCTGACAATGTTTTCTCGTGACATATTGTACTTCATGTTAGTGGTAAAATTTCATTCAAATAACTTGCGTTTATTTGTGAAAAAAACGGAAATTTGGCAAAAATTTTGAAAATTTCGCAATTTTCCAACTTTGAATTTTTATGCCCTTAAATCACAGAGATACGGCACACAAAAAACTTGATAGCTAACATTTCCCACATGTTTACTTTACATCAGCACAATTTTGGAACCAAAATTTTTTTTTGTTAGGAAGTTATAAGGGTTAAAAGTTGACCAGCGATTTCTCATTTTTACAGCACCATTTTATTTTTAGGACCACATCACATTTGAAGCCACTTTGAGGGGTCTATATGATAGAAAATACCCAAAAGTGACACCATTCTAAAAACTGCACCCCTTAAGGTGCTCAAAACCACATTCAAGAAGTTTATTAACCCTTTAGGTGCGTCACAGGAATTTTTTTGAATATTTAAAAAAAAAATGAACATCTAACTTTTTTTCACAAAAAAAATACTTCAGGTTCAATTTTTTTTATTTTACCAAGGGTAACAGGAGAAATTGGACTGCAAAAGTTATTGTGCAATTTGTCCTGAGTACGCTGATACCTGATTTGTGGAGGGAATGACTGTTTCGGCGCATGGCAGAGCTCAGAATGGAAGGAGCGCCGTTTGACTTTTTCAATGCAAAATTGGCTGGAATTCAGATCAGACGCCATGTCACGTTTGGAGAGTCCCTGATGTACCTAAACAGTGGAAACCCCCTACAAGTGACCCCATTTTGGAAACTAGACCCCCCAAGGAACTTATCTAGATATGTGGTGAGAACTTTGAACCCACAAGGGCTTTACAGAAGTTTATAACGTACAGCGGTACAATTAAAAAATCATATTTTTTCCACAAAAATGATCTTTTCACCCCAATTTTTATTTTCCCAAGGGTAACAGGACCCTAAAAGTTATTGTGCAATTTGTCCTGAGTACGCTGATACCCCTCATGTGGGGGTAAACCACTATTTGGGCGCATGGCAGAGCTTGGAAGGGAAGCAGCGCCATTTGACGTTTTTGGCTGGAATTGAGATCAGACACCATGTCGCGATTGGAAAACCCCTGATGTACCAAAACAGTGGAAACCCCCCACAAATGACACCATTTTGGAAACTAGACCCCCTAAGGAACTTATCTAGATGTGTGGTGAGAACTTTGAACCCCCAAGGGCTTCACAGAAGTTTATAACATACAGCCGTACAATTAAAAAATCATATTTTTTCCACAAAAATGATCTTTTCACCCTCAATTCTTATTTTTCCAAGGGTAACAGGACCCTAAAAGTTATTGTGCAATTTGTCCTGAGTACGCTGATACCCCACATGTGGGGGTAAACCACTATTTGGGCGCATGGCAGAGCTCGGAAGGGAAGCAGCGCCATTTGACGCTTTTGGCTGGAATTGAGATCGGACACCATGTCGCGATTGGAAAACCCCTGATGTACCTAAACAGTGGAAACCCCGCACAAATGACACCATTTTGTAAACTAGACCCCCCAAGGAACTTATCTAGATGTGTGGTGAGCACTTTGAACCCCCCCAGTGCTTCACAGAAGTTTATAACACCCGGGCGTGAAAATAAAAAATTCGTATTTTTTCCACAAACATGATCTTTTAGTCACCATTTTTTTATTTTCCCAAGGGTAACAGGAGAAATTGGACTCCAAAAGTTGTTGTCCAATTTGTCCTGAGTATGCAGATACACCATATGTGGGAGAAAACTACTGTATGGGCACACGTCGGGGCTCGGAAGGGAAGTAGTGACGTTTTGGAATGCAGACATTGATGGAATGGTCTGCGGGTGTCATGTTGCCTTTGGAGAGCCCCTAATGTACCTAAACAGTGGAAACCCCCCACAAATGACCCCATTTTGAAAACTAGACCCCCTAAGGAACTTATCTAGATGTGAGGTGAGCACTTTGAACCCCCAAGGGCTTCACAGAAGTTTATAATGCCAGGGCATGAAAATAAAAAAAATCGTATTTTTTCCACAAACATGATCAATTAGTCCTCAATTTTTTTATTTTCCCAAGGGTAACAGGAGAAATTGAACCCCAAAAGTTGTTGTCCAATTTGTCCTGAGTACGCTGACACCCCATATGTGGGAGAAAACTACTGTATGGACACACGTCAGGGCTCGGAAGGGAAGTAGTGACGTTTTGGAATGCAGACATTGATGGAATGTTCTGTGGGTGTCATGTTGCCTTTGGAGAGCCCCTAATGTACCTAAACAGTGGAAACCCCCCACAAATGACCCCATTTTGGAAACGAGACCCCCTAAGGAACTTATCTAGATGTGTGGTGAGCACTTTGAACCCCCAAGGGCTTCACAGAAGTTTAGAATGCCCGGGCATGAAAATAAAAAAAACGTATTTTTTCCACAAACATGATCAATTATTCCCCAATTTTTTCATTTTCCCAAGGGTAACAGGAGAAATTGGACCCCAAAAGTTGTTGTCCAATTTGTCATGAGTACGCTGACACCCCATATGTGGGAGAAAACTACTGTATGGACACACAAGTGCTTCACAGAAGTTTATAACGCTCGGACGTGAAAATAAAAAAATCATTTTTTTCCACAAAAATGATATTTTTGCCCCCAATTTTTTATTTTCCTAAGGGTAACAGGAGAAATTGGACCCCAAAAATTGTTTTGCAATTTGTCCTGAGTAGGCTGATACCCTACATGTGGGGGTAAAACACTGTCTGGGTGCATGGCAGAGCTTGGAAGGGAAAGAGCACCATTTGACTTTTTCAACTCAGAATTGGCTGGAATTGAGATCAGACACAATGTTGCATTTGGAGATCCCCTGATGTGCCCAAACAGTGGAAACCCCCAATTCTAACTCCAACCCGAACCCCAACACACCCCTAACACCCCTAACCCTAATCTCAGCCCTAACCCTAACCCTAGCCCTAACCCTAGCCCTAACCCTAACCCTACCCCTAACCCTAGCCCTAACCCTAAAGGAAAAATGGAAATAAATACATTTTTTTTATTTCATTATTTTTCCCTAACTAAGGGGGTGATAACGGGGGGTTTGATTTACTATTTATGGCGGTTTTTATGTTTGGCAGCTGTCGCACGCTAAAAGACGCTTTTTATTGTAAAAATAGTTTTTGCATCACCACATATTGAGAGCAATAATTTTTCCGTATTTTGACCCACCGAGTCATGTGAGGTCTTATTTTTTGCAGGAAGAGTTGACATTTTCATTGGTACCATTTTCGGGCACGTGACATTTTTTGATCGCTTTTTATTCCGATTTTTGGGACGCAGAATGAACAAAAACCAGCGTTTCATGAATTTCTTTTGGGGGAGTGCGTTTACACCGTTCCGCGTGCGGTAAAATTGATAAAGCGGTTTTATTCTTCGGGTCAGTACGGTTACAGCGATACCTCATTTAGGTCGTTTTTTTATGTTTTGTCGGTTTTATGCAATGAAAACTATTTTATATAAAAAATAATTATTTTTGCATCACTTTATTCTGCGAGCTATAACTTTTTTATTTTTTCGCTGATGATGCTGTGTGGCAGCTCGTTTGTTGCGGAACAAGATGACGTTTTCAGCGGTACCATGGATATTTATATGCGTCTTTTTGATCGCGCGTTATTACACTTTTTGTTTGGCAGTATGATAATAAATCATTATTTTTTGCTTCGTTTTTTATTTTTATTTTTTAAGGGGTTCGCTAAAGGGGTTAACTAATGGGACAGTTCTATAGGGTGGGTCGTTACGGACGCGGCAATACCTAATATGTGTACTTTTATTGTTTTGTTTTTTTTATTTCTAAAAAATGGATTTATTTGGGGGAATATTTTTTTTTTTTCTAATTTATTTGGAGATTTTTTTTAATTATTTTAACACTTTTTTTTAATTTTTTTTAACTTTATTAAATAGTCCCAGGTGGGACATCACTGTCCTGTGACAGATCGCTGATCTGTCACATCACAGATCACTGTGACAGATCAGCAATCTGTCACAGGCATTGAAGAAGACTTCCTCTTGCCTGCGCTTTGCAGGCACTGAGGAAGCCAGCTTCCTGCAGGCCCCCGAAGGCCCCCGTCGCCATCTTGGATTCAGGGGCCTGCAGGAAAGGAGCCCCCCGCAGCAGCGCTGCACATTGCGCTGCCGTGGGGGGCTCAGGGAAGCACAGAGGGAGCCCCCTCCCTGCCGATGCTTCCCTTTAACCCCCGGTACACCGCGATCGTGTTTGATCGCGGTGTGCAAGGGGTTAACGTGTCGGGGGCGGTCCGTGACCGCCCCTGACACATTGTGTGGGGTGTCAGCTGTGATAATCAGCTGACACCCGGCCGCGATCAGCGGCGCTCACCACGTGGGCGCCGCTGATCGCGGTAGACGTACTATCCCGTCCATGGGCATAGGGGCCAGGGTCCCATGGACGGGATAGTACGTCGGATGTCAGAAAGGGGTTAAAAACGAGCTTGTCTGCAGTGCCCTTTTTGCCAACAAGCCAAAAAGAATAACTCTCTAAAGGACCTGTCACACTAAACGATATCGCTAGCAATATCGCTATAACGTCACTGTTTTTTGTGACGTTATAGCGATATCGCTATGTCTGATACTTACCTCCGACTGCTCCCCCTCTGGTTATCGCTGATCGCGCGAGAACGTCCTGGACTGTTTCTCGTTGTCAGCTTCCTGCTGTGACGATGAGCGACGTGTGGATGCGGGCGGGAGGACTTCAGGATCGCCTCATCTGACAGGTAAGTAGCGACCCCCGACCCCTGCGATGTCGCTGGTGAGATCTGCCTGTGTGGCAGCTCACTAGCGACCACTTAGCGATGTACCAGCGATCCTGACCGCGTCATATCGCTGGTCGGGATCGCTGGTACATTGCTAAGTGTGACAGTACCTTAAGAACAGAAACATTGATGACCTTAATCTTTTCTGCAGTAACCTTGTACTTTCTGAAGTGAGCGATAAATGATGGAACTCCATACAGTTATTCCAAATTCTTTCACATTTAAATAATTGCAAGACAAATGTCATCATTTTTTGGTTGTGTTAAATAAAGTACCTTGAGCAAAATGCTGTGAAACCTCCCTGCGCTGCCAGACATGAATAATGAGAGAGACATTTAATTAGGCTTTGATTCAGTAAAAGTTGAAGAACCATTGGAATAAAAATCAGTTTTACTAAGTTGTTAATGATGACATTAGCTTCAGAAGATTATTTAGACACATCACCTATAAGTGAACAAATTGAATGGCAAACTGGTTTAAAAGATGGAAGTCTGTTTCAATTTATGAATTTATTAATCTTAAACAGCATGTGTAAAAAATAAAAATAAAAAAATTAGAAAATTAGGAATAAGAGAAGGTAGGATCAATGAAATAAAGCTGGTGTCATGATTCCTCTGCTCAGAGTGTCTGGGACTCTGTGATGGACAGCTCTGGCATCCTATCCTGTGCTGGGGCGTGCTGAGCTGTCTTTGCTTTGATTGACGGCTTGGTTGACCTATCTGACTGGAAGGTGCAGAGATTTCCACAGGTGCTCCACATTCTTTGTAATTGCCCTGTTATTTAAGTGATCTGTCTGACACAGATTATTGCCAGTCAAAAGCTTGTTCTAAGCTGCTGCTCTCTGGTGTGTTCGCCTGAACCCTGTACTGTAAGTTCTGATCTTCTGCTGCTGACCTTTGGACCGTGTTCAGACTAGCCGTTTGTCATTGCCCCATTGCATCTGATATTCTGCTGCTGATCTTTGAACCGTGTTCAGACTACCCATTTGTCATTGCCCCTTTGCATATGATAGTCTGTTGCTGACCTTTGCACCATGTTCAGACTACCCATTTGTTATTGCCCCTTTGCTTATCTGCTGTCTCTCTGGCATTCTAACCCTGGCATGTGACCTGACTTGTGACTTTGTATTTTCCCTAGGTTTACTACGTGATCTTTTGGTATTGACCCTGGAACGTCTGACTCCGCTTATTCACGGCATAGCCATGGGTTGTGGCCAGCGTCACAGCTAGGTTAAGCTCCAAAATCCATAAGTGTCCTAGGGTTGAGGGTTGTCATGAGAAGGTGTCGGGAGGAAGAATGAGACATTCCTTGTAGTCTTTGTAGTCTGCATGAAAAGATATTGCAATCCAGACCATGTCTACAAGTAAAATACAAGGCAAGGGAAAAAGAGAGGCGGAAGATAAAGTTGAGAAATGTTCTCTTGAGACCCAATACATTATTTTTAGACTGAAGCCCACCACCCTTATTCCTTTAAGTATAACACTATAGCTCGTTGCTGCACCCTTTTACAACCATTTAATTATCTATGAAAAATGATTCTTTAGTAACTTTGACTTCTGTTAATCTACAATCTTTCTCATTAAATAAGTCTTTTCCTCATATATTTCCTTTTCTAAAATCACAGTCTTTATGTGTACCATCACACCAGTGTCTCCGATATCAAACTACAAATATCTATCACAAAGTTCAGGCCTCAGATTTCAGCAGGTGAGGCAGAATATATACTGTATGTGAGGGTTCCATTGTCTGCTACGCTGGTAACAGTTAAGAAGGAGCAAGGAGCCACGGGCTCCATGCTTCATCACCTTCTCCAGCAGGCCACATGCTTCCTTGCTGATTGCGGCCTGCCAAAGGTTAGTGCCATGCAGGGGAAGTTGGCCACACAATAACGTCACTGCATTGCACCACTGACGCCCACTGTGAGACCAGATAGAAGAGGAAATGGAGGCTTAGCAGGACAAGGAGTCTGGGTTAGATGACTATAAGTTTTATTATTATTTTTGAGAGACTGTGACGTAGGCCATTTTACTATATAGGGCCTTTTTATGCTGGGCCATAGTACCAGATATGGGACTGTGAGGTGGAGCATCATACTATACAAGGTGCTGTGGGTGGGAGCATCATACTATATAGGGCATTGTGGGAGGACCATCAAACAGTAATGGGGCTGTGTGTGGAGGGAACTATATAGTGGGTTGTGAGGGATCAACATTCTGTATTGGGGCTGTGGGGGATTAATATGCTGCGGGGGTTTCATTGTACTGTGTGGAGTGGTTGTGGTGAAACATTATGCTGTATGGGAGCTGTGATGAGACCATCATACTGTAGGGGGACTACCATACTGTGTGGGGTGGATGTGGGAGGGACCATAATACTGTGTGGGGTGGCTGTGGAGGAACAATTTACTGTATGGGGGACTGTAGGGGGACCATCACAGTGTGCAAGGAGGTTGTGGTGGACTATCATACTATGCAGGGTGGCTATGATGGGCAGTATATTGTGTGAAGTGGCTGTAGTGGACAATCATACTGTGTTGAGTGGCTGTGGAGTCATCTTACTATGTGGAGGACTGTGGTAGCTGTTATACTGGGTGGCGGATTGTGGGGATCATCATACTTAATCAGGTGGTTATACGGGACATCATACTGTACAGGTGACTTTGGTAGACATCATACTTTGTATAGGGGCCTGTGATGAACATTATACTATACACTGATGAGTAAAAGGGTAACAATGTTTTGAACTTTTTAATTTTTCAGCATCCTCTATTGCTTTGAATGTGTGACTACCATCATTTTATAGAAAATCATTTTGGCTACCACATACATAAATTTGACTTGCAACTATTTTGCATATGATTAGTTATGCAGATTCGTGTCAAATCACTGCATTGTTACTGTTTTGCTCCTACAAATCTAAGTTTTAGTTTTTATTACTTTGTAAATCCACCTTTGGCTTTCAACACTGCCTGAATCCTGGGCATACTTTTGATCAGATTCAAGCATGCCTCCATCAAAATCTGATCCCAGGTCTCTTCTACACATTCCCAAAGTTGATGCAAACTGGTCAACTCACTTGCGTATGTGTACAGTTTTTCTTCAACTCTACCTAAAAGTGTTCAATTGGGTTGAGGTATGGGGACTGTGGGGGCCAATCCAGCACCTCTACTTCATTGTTATTGAACAATGTATTTGTCAATCTTGACATATGCTGAAACACTATGTTTTCCTTTTCATACCCATAGTCCTCGAGTGAATGAAATAACTCGTCTTGTAGGATGCTCAGATGTAGCTCTCAATGAGACCATCATTGATTCTGGTCAAGTATCAAACACCTTTGGCTTTGAAACAACCCCATATCATCAGGCCTCCAACACCAAACTTGACATTTCTTTCAATTTCTAGATTTGTTCGACCATTTTTCCCTTGTTTCTTCAAGACCCATTTGCACCCAATAAAAGCCTAATTTATTGACTTTGATCTCATCCCTACAAATCACTCATTTTCAATCTTCTACTGCCCACATTTTGTACTTTTCTTGCAAACTCGAGGCAACGCTTCTTATGACGATATTGAAGTCAAGGCTTCTTTACCTTTTTACGAACCAGCATTCCCGACTTGTGTAACGTGCGTTGGATGGTGCTTGCATGTATACCTGTGATCTCACCATTATGAAGCCTATGATCCACCTCCACCGCTGATCTGATAGACCTTGTGATAATATGACTTGTTGACTCCAATATTTTGACTGGATGTCCACCTCTTAAGGGCCTGTCACACTAAGAGATATCGCTAGCAATATCGCTATAACTTGTGACGTTATAGCGATATTGCTAGTGATATCGCTGTGTGTGATACTTACCTACGACCCGCTCCCCCGCTGCTTATCGCGCGAGAACAAGCTGGACTGTTTCTCATCGTCAGCTTCCTGCGGCGCTTCCTGCTATGACGACGAGCGACGCGTGGAGCCGGGCGGGAGGACACAGGATCGCCTGGTGTGACAGGTAAATAGCGACCCCTGTCCCCAGCGATGTCGCTAGTGAGATCTGCCTGTGTGGCAGCTCACTAGTGACCACTTAGCGATGTACCAGCGATCCTGACCGCGTCATATCGCTGGTCGGGATCGCTGGTACATCGCTAAGTGTGACAGTACCTTTAGCTTTTCAATGGATGAGTAGACTTCATTTTCTATTTCTTCCAACTATCATGGCTCTCACATGATTCAGTTTGGCAATCGATGAGGTGGGTGATGCTGTTTCTCTTTTCTTCAGAATTTTTCTTCATGGCTGTATCTCGATTCAAACCAGTGACCTTTCACTTGGGAATCAACCAAATAACACATTGAGATATTAAGGGATGTGCGAACAGGTTGTAATTTGTAGTACACAGGAAGAAAAAGATTTTTCCACCACTAGGATGAAAACAGAAACAATGCAGTGACATGACATTCCCAAGCCCATATGTTTCATGGCTGTTACACAGCCAATAAACATACAGGGATTGCCTGCCAATCACTGTAATAACATAGACATCTTGGTAGTGGCATTACTGTGATTGGCTGGTCGCATGGCCTCATCAGAGGTTACAAAAGGACTAGCGCCATCACGCTCAACACACTGACGCCATTACATAGACCAGCTAGATGCTCCTAATCAACTTGTTACCTGCATTAAAGACAGCTGTCTTACATAGTCACCTTTATAAAAGACTCCGGTCCACAGACTCAATTAATCACTCAGACTCTAACCTCTACAACATGGGCAAAGTGAAAGAGCTTTATAAGAATGTCAGGGACAAGATCATAGACCTGCACAAAGCTGGAATGGGCTACAAAACCATAAGTAAGACACTGGGTGAGAAGGAGACAACTGTTGGTGCAATAGTAAGAAAATGGAAGAAATACAAAATGACTGTATGTCGACATCGATCAGGGGCACCATGCAAAATCTCACCTCGTGAGGTATCCTTGAGGAAGGTCAGAGATCAAGCTAAAACTACACGTGGGGAACTTGTTAATGATCTCAAGGCAGCTGGGACCACTGTCACCAAGAAAACCATTGGTAACATTTTACGTCGTAAAGTTACAATCCTGCAGTGCCCGCAGGTCCGCATTAACTCAACTCGCCATGTTTGGAGGAAGAGAAATGCTGCCTGTGAGCTAAAGAACACCACACGGTCGAGCATGGAGGTGGATACAGTATGTTTTGGGGGTGTTTCTCTGCTAAGGGCACAGGACTACTTCACCGTATCAATGGGAGAATGTATGGAGCCATCTTCCGTAAAATCCTGAGTGACACCCTCCATCCCTCTGCCAGGACATTAAAAATTAGTCGTGGCTGGGTCTTCCAGAAAGACAGTGACCCAAAACATACAGCCAAGGCAACAAAGGAGGTGCTCAAAAGGTCATGGAGTGGCCTAGCAAGTCATCCAGTCTCCAGACCTTAATCCCTTAGGCCTCTTTCACACATCAGGTTTTCTGCTTCAGGCGCGATCCGGCGCTTTTGACTAAAACCGGATCTGTCGAAATGCAATGCCGGATCCGGTTTCCCCCCCATTGACTTGCATTAGAGCCGGATCGAGCCGGATGGCCATGCGTTTCATCCGATTTTCGCCGGATCCGGCAATGTGACGCGATCCGGCG
This sequence comes from Dendrobates tinctorius, assembly GCF_039654945.1. Classification (NCBI taxonomy): domain Eukaryota; kingdom Metazoa; phylum Chordata; class Amphibia; order Anura; family Dendrobatidae; genus Dendrobates; species Dendrobates tinctorius. The sequence continues at coordinate 46,543,004 of NW_027361690.1, read as the reverse complement.
TCTGGAAAAAACGGTGACTGTAACGTTTTTTGTATCCGTCGAAAAAGCCGGACACGCCGGATCCGGCATGTCCGGCTTTTTCATACAATGAAAGCCTATGAGCACCGCAATGCGCCGGATCCGGCGGCCGGATCCGTTTTTTTTGGTCTGAGCATGCTCAGTAGCTCTGCCCACAGGACATATATAAAAGCAAGACAATGGGACCCTCAGCCACACCCAACATGCCACCCAAGCCAAGAACCAGGAGCAGGAGAAGGCAGCAGACATCTGCAGCAGCAGCACCATCAGCACCACCCCAAATGGAGCAGCATGCTGAACAACGGGAGGGGAGTCCAGCAGCAGATGAGAGACGGTAATTATCAAATCCCCCATTCCTCCAAACTAGGGCTATGGAATATCAAGATATTCATTGGCACTTTGTTTCTCTTTATTCAACAGCCGCCCAATAGATGCAGCAGCAGCAGCAGCAATGGCAGCAGCAGAAACACCACCCACAGCCATGGAGTCTGGCCATGAGGAAGACAGCACATCTTCTGGGAGCCCTCCCTCGCATCGTCAGCGTTTGACGGTAAGTTTTTATTTCCAAAATCCATCATCTCTGTAATATACAGTGGGGCAAAAAAGTATTTAGTCAGTCAGCAATAGTGCAAGTTCCACCACTTAAAAAGATGAGAGGCGTCTGTAATTTACATCATAGGTAGACCTCAACTATGGGAGACAAACTGAGAAAAAAAAATCCAGAAAATCACATTGTCTGTTTTTTTTTCATTTTATTTGCAAATTATGGTGGAAAATAAGTATTTGGTCAGAAACAAGCAATCAAGATTTCTGGCTCTCACAGACCTGTAACTTCTTCTTTAAGAGTCTCCTCTTTCCTCCACTCATTACCTGTAGTAATGGCACCTGTTTAAACTTGTTATCAGTATAAAAAGACACCTGTGCACACCCTCAAACAGTCTGACTCCAAACTCCACTATGGTGAAGACCAAAGAGCTGTCAAAGGACACCAGAAACAAAATTGTAGCCCTGCACCAGGCTGGGAAGACTGAATCTGCAATAGCCAACCAGCTTGGAGTGAAGAAATCAACTGTGGGAGCAATAATTAGAAAATGGAAGACATACAAGACCACTGATAATCTCCCTCGATCTGGTGCTCCACGCAAAATCCCACCCCGTGGGGTCAGAATGATCACAAGAACGGTGAGCAAAAATCCCAGAACCACGCGGGGGGACCTAGTGAATGAACTGCAGAGAGCTGGGACCAATGTAACAAGGCCTACCATAAGTAACACACTACGCCACCATGGACTCAGATCCTGCAGTGCCAGACGTGTCCCACTGCTTAAGCCTGTACATGTCCGGGCCTGTCTGAAGTTTGCTAGAGAGCATTTGGATGATCCAGAGGAGTTTTGGGAGAATGTCCTATGGTCTGATGAAACCAAACTGGAACTGTTTGGTAGAAACACAACTTGTCGTGTTTGGAGGAAAAAGAATACTGAGTTGCATCCATCAAACACCATACCTACTGTAAAGCATGGTTTTGGAAACATCATGCTTTGGGGCTGTTTCTCTGCAAAGGGGCCAGGACAACTGATCCGGGTACATGAAAGAATGAATGGGGCCATGTATCGTGAGATTTTGAGTGCAAACCTCCTTCCATCAGCAAGGGCATTGAATATGAAACGTGGCTGGGTCTTTCAACATGACAATGATCCAAAGCACACCGCCAGGGCAACGAAGGAGTGGCTTCGTAAGAAGCATTTCAAGGTCCTGGAGTGGCCTAGCCAGTCTCCAAATCTCAACCCTATAGAAAACCTTTGGAGGGAGTTGAAAGTCCGTGTTGCCAAGCGAAAAGCCAAAAACATCACTGCTCTAGAGGAGATCTGCATGGAGGAATGGGCCAACATACCAACAACAGTGTGTGGCAACCTTGTGAAGACTTACAGAAAACGTTTGACCTCTGTCATTGCCAACAAAGGATATATCACAAAGTATTGAGATGAAATTTTGTTTCTGACCAAATACTTATTTTCCACCATAATATGCAAATAAAATGAAAAAAAAACAGACAATGTGATTTTCTGGATTTTTTTTTCTCAGTTTGTCTCCCATAGTTGAGGTCTACCTATGATGTAAATTACAGACACCTCTCATCTTTTTAAGTGGTGGAACTTGCACTATTGCTGACTGACTAAATACTTTTTTGCCCCACTGTATGTGTATTCATTGCCTTTTATTTCAAAACAGGAATCACAAGATGAAGAGGAGCTCCCAGAAGAAGAAGGAAGGGGTGGACAGACACTTGGAGTGGGCTCACAATTGGTAAGTTTTTTGCATCAAACGCAGAAACACAACATCACACTACACACAACACATAGAAAACAATGTTCTGCAGACCACACACAGCAAACAAATGCCTACATCCAAAGACATCTCTAGTCTTCCCAATCTGGTGCTCGGCCAAGAGGTCCTCGCAGTGCCTCCCAGGGTCGTCGGCGACAGCAACGCGGCGGTCACCAGCATGTAAGTATAAATATTTTTGCTTTTTTTTTTTTGCACTTTTTATTTCATTTCTTTTGTGGAGGCTAATTATGTTATTTTTGTCTTTTTCTTTAACAGCCTTCACAGCGTGCTCCCGTCTCTGACGGTGAGGATGGAGGGATTGATGTGGAGCGTCTCATCGATCTTGTCAGAGAAAGGGAGCCGCTCTGGAATATGGCTGACCGCCGCCACGCTGACCTTATCGTTACCCGACGACTCTGGGAGGAAATCTGTTCGCTCCTTGTGGACCGCTGGGAGGACCTCGAAGCTCGGGCCCAGATTAAAGAGCGTAAGTATATACAGTACCGGTTGCTTGATTTAAACCTGTGTTTCCCGAACTCCAGTCCTCATGGTCCCCACGGATCATGTGTTCAGGATTTCTATTTACTTTGGAAATCCTGAAAACATGACCCCTGGGGACCATGAGGACTGGAGTTTGGGAAACACTGATGTTGTATACTAACCACTTTGTCCTTTCTCATTTCAGGGGAGAGAATTGTGAAGCGGTGGTGGTCTGTGAGGGATCGTTTCAAGAAGGAGTTCAATAAAGAGATGCGGGCCCCGAGTGGATCTGGAGGACGCAGGAGCAAGTACAAGTACGCACGAGCCCTGTCGTTCCTCCGGGAGACAATGCTCACCAGAAGGTAAATATTACACACCACATGTGACAAAAAATGTTTAGATGTAACTTTTTTTTTTCAGCCAGGGCCATACCATGTCACTATTTTAATTGTTTTTTTTTCTCTTTATTCCACAGCACGGTGAGCAGCACTCGGGAGCCTGCACGATTGGACCCTTCTGAGGCGATCCCTGAGGAGACCGGCACCGAGGGAGACTTCGACCGCCCCGGTACATCTGCACCTTCCCAGCCTTCCCACACATTCGACCCATCAGTCCCATCCACCAGCACAGGAGCATCGTGGCCGCCTACATTACATGAAGCTGCTGGTGAGGAGATCGCTTTCCCTTTACCCCACCCTTCTGCCCCTGCCACCTCTAGTACACCTGCGGGTATTGGGCGGCAGCGGCAGAGGGGTCAGGAAAAGACTTATGCGCCAGAGTTCTTGCATCTGAATGCATCTTTCCAGAACTGTCTAAAAGTCTTGTCAGAGCAAATCTCCGCAGGCTATCGGCAGATCAACTCCAGCATTCTGGAGGTGAAGACACTTCTGCAAACCATGCATTCAGAAGCAAGATCTTCGCCAAACCACACCTTTTTCAGGTCTGTTGTGGAGTGCATGGAAACACTCTCTCCTGCCCAGCAGATGCATGTAATGCATTCATGCCACGCTGCTCTCCAGCAAGTTACCTCCCAACCTCCTCCTCCCACCACAGTAGTTCCTCCACCTGCACCCCCTCCAGCCACTTTCCATCCTCCCCCTCCTATTACATCTACACCCACTCCAGCCACTTTCCATCCTCCCCCTCCTATTACATCTACACCCCCTCCAGCCACTTTCCATCCTCCCCCTCCTATTACATACCATCCACCTCCCCAGCACCATCAACCTCCACAGCACCAGCAACCTCCCCAGTACCAGCAACCTCCCCAGTACCTGCAAACTCCCCAGTACCAGCAACCTCCCCAGTACCAGACATCTCCCCACTTCCAGCAACCTGCCCCGTACCAGACATCTCCCCACTTCCAGCAACCTGCCCCGTACCAGACATCTCCCCACTTCCAGCAACCTGCCCCGTACCAGACATCTCCCCACTTCCAGCAACCTGCCCCGTACCAAACTCCTTCCCCGTACAACTTGCCATCAATATCATCTGCTCCTACAGTCCCTGCCCAACCCTCCACTCCACCACCCACCACCTCTTCTGCTTCCCACATGTCCACCCATTCTGTAGTTTTTTCCACACCTTCACCTCTAACTGTTCCTTCCCCACCACGATCCCAGTCCTCTCTCCACACTCCCAGTGTCGAAGTGTCCCGCAGCCCCTACAGCAGTATTTCCACCACACACTACACAGATTTATAATGTGTGTATTTAAATAAAAATGACCAGTTTTATGGTTTCAGTTTTATAGTTTCAAAGCTTTATTAAACAAGTTTATTAAAATTTTAAAAAAGTTTACTAAAAAAAACATTTTTCAATAAAAGTTAAATTATTTTACACTGGTTGTCTGTCATTTCTTTCTGCGGCGAAAAAGGTTAAATACAGGGTATTTAAAAGGTGAAATGGTATTCAAAACTAGGTATATAACTGAGGGTAAATTTTAGCTTTTTGCCACAGTTGTGTTCCTGGTTGTGTTTGAAGCAAAGTATTTCACCTAAAAAGTTGTGTTTATTGTTGGTGATTTCCTAACAATGTACACAACTTTTGTTAAAAGGTGAAATACTTTGCATAAAACACAACCAGGTACACACCTGTGGCCTAAAGCTAAAAATAGAGACCATGACAAGATAGCCAACTTTGGTTGGCAAAGGTATATACTGTTGGTACAGAAGGTACACAAGTTTGGTTGGGCACAAATCTTTCACACTCTGTCATCCTGCCAGTGTACTCTGCCTTGAGGTGACATAAAGTATAGTGCAAAATTGTCCCTCATTACTGAAACCGTCACAGAACTTCTAGTGGTAATGTCATGGTAATCTTGCAAGGTGGTTTCTTCAGAGGTGTCCTCAATGGAAATGGGTTCCTTGCAGATAACAAAATTGTGGAGTACCACGCACGCTTTGATCACCTCGTCCACAGTTTCTTTCTTGAGGTTGATCGCAGTCAATAGGACCCGCCATTTGGCTGTCAGAATACCAAAGGTACATTCAACCATTCTTCTTGCTCTTGTGAGGCGGTAATTAAAAATGCGTTTTGGTCTTGTCAATCCTCTGCTAGAGTACGGTTTCAAAAGGTGTTCTGACAGCTGGAAGGCTTCATCCCCTACACAGACAAATGGCATAGGTGGACCAGATGTTTGCGGCAGCGGTCTAGGTGGTGGGAACTGGAAGGTGTTTCCATACAGTTTACGCCCCATGGCAGACAGTTTGAAAACTTGAGAGTCATTGGAGCGGCCATAGGCCCCAATATCAACCGCAATAAATTTGTATTCCGCGTCAGCGATGGCCATGAGGACAATTGAAAAATATTTCTTGTAATTGAAATATTCCGATCCCGATCCAGCTGGCTTTACAATGCGGATATGTTTCCCGTCCACAGCGCCCAAGCAGTTGGGAAACTGACATATCTGTTGAAACTTGTCAGCAATTTCAATCCACCTCTCTGTTGTGGGCTCTGGTAAAAACTCTTCAGCTAAGGAGTCCCACAGTGCACGGCATGTGTACTTCACTATTCCAGATATGGTGGAAATCCCGAGTCTGTACTGGAAATGCAGTGACGAAAGGGATTCTCCAGTTGCAAGAAATCTGTGGGGAATTAAAAAACAATAAATTAGTTTTAAATCACAGCATTACATACCAAAACTGAGCTATAACACTTGGAGATACAAACTACCACCAACAAGATTGCAGTGAAGTGTGCTCTGATGCGATCACATCCAATACATGTGGCTTACCTTAAAGTCACCATCAGACGCTCTGTGGGTGAAACAGAGAAGCGGCAATAGGTGTCCGCTTTTCTTATGAGGTGTGCAATGCGCTCCACCAAGTAATCAAAATTCTCCATTTTCATCCTAACATATCCAAAAAATGTATCCGGGTTTCGTCGAAGGTCCATGCAGAGTGTAGAATAGACCCCACGCGTCATTCTCTTGGCTGTGATGGGGTGGATCCACAAACGTCGTCTACGATGCCTGATGCGCTGCTGTCTCGCTCTCTCCTTCTCCAGAACAATCACCCTCAAACGATTCGCCTCCGCTATAAAATCCGCCAAATTCTTCAAAATATTTCCAATGACAACATCCATCTTCGCCAATAACTTGCTCTTCTCTCCAACCTGCACTTTCTCCTCTACAACCTGTCAAAGAAGGGCTGTAGGAACATGCTATATATAGTTTTCCAGTAGCCAATCCCGTTCGGAAGGCCACAAGGGTCAATTTTAAAAACCGGATCCGGCGTAATCCGTCGAAAAACGGATAGAAAAACGGATGAACCGGATGAGACGGATCCGGTTTTGTCTGTCAAGAAAAAGACGGATCCGGCAAAAAACCGGATCCGTCACATCCGGTTTTACTAAACATTTGCCGGATCCGGCGTTCCGGCACGACGCCGGATCGCGCCTGACGCCGAAAACCTGAAGTGTGAAAGTAGCCTTAGAAAACTTATGGAGGGAGTTGAAGCTCCAAGTTACCAGGCGTCCACCTTGAAATCTTATTAGAGATGATCTGCAAAGAGGAGTTGAACAAAATTAGGATGAGCAAGTAGTGAAATACTCGGACTCGATGTACTCGTTACGAGTAGCTCCTAATACTCGGGTACTCGTAATGAGGAGCGAGTCCAATGTATGTCTATGGGAAATGCGAGTAATGGGCGGAGACTATGTGTGTGGGTGGAGAATGTGTGCGGGGGTCTGTGGGGCGGTGTGTGCGGGCTCTGCCGGGCTGATCGGGGGTCTGTGCAGGCTCTGACGGGATATATCTATAGATATATCTACGTAAATATCTATAGATATATCCATAGATATATCCATAGATATTTCCATAGATTTATCCATATCCATGTTTATTAATGAACAATGTTTCATAAAAATTTTTTTTTAAAATAGGGGAACCCCCCCAAAGAATGACGTGGGGTCCCCCTATATTTTATAGCCAGAAAGGCTATGCAGACAGCTGTGGGCTGATATTCATAGCCTAGGAAGGGGCCATGGATATTGGCCCCCCCCGGCTACAAATACCAGCCCGCAGCCGCCCCAGAAATGCCGCAACTATGGGGTAATATAAGGGGTAATGTCACCTTGCTATTGTAAGGTGACATTAAGCCTGGTTAATAATGGAGAGACATTAGGGGAAGAGTCTTGAGGAGATCATTTGCATATTCCCAGTGCCTTCTGGGATAAGTGAAGAGTCTCCACGAGCTCAACGATCACTGGGTTTTGGCCGTTGCAGCTGAAAAGAGGAAATCGGAAAACCAGGGGAAGAGTCTTGAGGAGATCATTTGCATATTCCCAGTGCCTTCTGGGATAAGTGAAGAGTCTCCGCGAGCTCAACGATCACTGGCTTTTGGCCGTTGCAGCTGAAAAGAGGAAATCGGAAAACCAGGGGAAGAGTCTTGAGGAGATCATTTGCATATTCCCAGTGCCTTCTGGGATAAGTGAAGAGTCTCCGCGAGCTCAACGATCACTGGCTTTTGGCCGTTGCAGCTGAAAAGAGGAAATCGGAAAACCAGGGGAAGAGTCTTGAGGAGATCATTTGCATATTCCCAGTGCCTTCTGGGATAAGTGAAGAGTCTCCGCGAGCTCAACGATCACTGGGTTTTGGCTGTTGCAGCTGAAAAGAGGTGCAAGAATTAAAGATGTGTCTGACAGGATATCAGGACTCTTCAGACCTACAGATGAATACCCATTCCTGCTACTACATGTGGGGACAAATGACACTGCAAGAAACGACCTGGAAACCATCTGCAGAGACTTTGAAGACTTAGGCAAGAAAGTGAAAGAACTGGGAGCGCAGGTGGTCTTCTCTTCCATCCTCCCAGTGGATGGCCATGGAACAAGGAGGTGGAATAAGATTCTGCAGGTGAACAACTGGCTACGTCGATGGTGCTGTCAGCAACGATTTGGATTTCTGGATCACGGACTGAATTACTTATACGATGGACTACTTGCTAGAGATGGGGTGCACCTTACGAAGACTGGAAAGCATGTATTTGGAAGTCGCCTTGCTACTAGTGTTGAGCATTCCGATACCGCAAGTATCGGGTATCGGCCGATACTTGCTGTATCGGAATTCCGATACAGACTTCCGATATTTTTTCAATATCGGAAGTCGACATCGGAATCGGAAGTTCAAAGTTGATTGACAGCCTGACGTCATCATGATGCGCGGTGTGTGCGCATCATGATGCGCCGTCATTTCGGGCCTTCCGGGGGTCTCTGCCGGCCTGCCGGGGGGCTGTGTGGACTGCCCGGGGTCTGTACCGGCCTGCCGGGGGGCTGTGCCGGCCTGCCGGGGGGCTGTGTGGACTGCCCGGGGTCTGTACCGGCCTGCCGGGGGGCTGTGCCGGCCTGCCGGTGGTCTGTGCACCCTGTGGGGGTCTGTACCGGCCTGCCGGGGGGCTGTGCCGGCCTGCCGGGGGGCTGTGCTGATGTCCGGGGGTCTGTGCAAGCATCGTCCGATGGGACTACAAGTCCCATCTGGCGATGCCTGCTACCATGACAGTGATTGACACATTAGCCAATGATGGGACAGTAGTAGTCCCATCATCCGGCTAATGTGTTAAATGTTAAAAAAATAAATAAATAAATAAAATACTACATACATACTACATACATACTACATGCTACATACATACTACATATATACTACATGCATGCTACATACATACTACATATATACTACATGCATGCTACATACATACTGCATGCTACATACATACTACATACATACCACATATATACTACATACATACTACATGCATGCTACATACATACTACATACATGCTACATACATGCTACATACATACTACATGCTACATACATACTACATATATACTACATACATACATACTACATGCATGCTACATACATACTACATGCATGCTACATACATACTACATGCATGCTACATACATACTGCATGCTACATATATACTACATGCTACATACATACTACATACATACTACATATATACTACATGCATGCTACATACATACTGCATGCTACATGCATGCTACATACATACCACATACATACTACATGCTACATACATACCACATATATACTACATGCTACATACATACCACATATATACTACATACATACTACATACAATACATTCATACAATACATACATAGACATACAGTACATATAACATAGAGTAACATACTTACCAATACTTGTCACATTGTTCCCCGAAGCCATTGTCTTTTAAAGGAATAAATATTAACATAACAAACCACAAAAATACTCACCCACGATCCGAAGCAGTCCACGAGTGTGTCCCACGACGATCTTGGGTAGAGAACTGCAGCATCAGCTGATGCCGCCGTTCTCTACGGGCTGCAGGAATCCAATGACGGAAGGTAGGTATCCTTCCGCACTGTATTCCTCCGCCACTTAAAAAAAAAAGTCCCTAGTCTCACTTTATGCCATTGCTGCGTGGGAAATTCCCACACAGCAATGGCATAAAGTGAGACTAGGGACTTTTTTTTTTTTTAAGTGGCGGAGGAATACAGTGCGGAAGGATACCTACCTTCCGTCATTGGATTCCTGCAGCCCGTAGAGAACGGCGGCATCAGCTGATGCTGCAGTTCTCTACCCAAGATCGTCGTGGGACACACTCGTGGACTGCTTCGGATCGTGGGTGAGTATTTTTGTGGTTTGTTATGTTAATATTTATTCCTTTAAAAGACAATGGCTTCGGGAACAATGTGACAAGTATTGGTAAGTATGTTACTCTATGTTATATGTACTGTATGTCTATGTATGTATTGTATGAATGTATTGTATGTAGTATGTATGTAGTATATATGTGGTATGTATGTAGCATGTAGTATGTATGTAGTATGTATGTAGCATGCATGTAGCATGCAGTATGTATGTAGCATGCATGTAGTATATATGTAGTATGTATGTGGTATGTATGTAGCATGTAGTATGTATGTAGCATGCATGTAGTATGTATGTAGTATGTATGTAGCATGCATGTAGTATGTATGTAGCATGTAGTATATATGTAGCATGTAGTATGTATGTAGCATGCATGTAGTATATATGTAGTATGTATGTAGCATGTAGTATGTATGTACTATGTATGTAGCATGTAGTATATATGTAGCATGTAGTATGTATGTAGCATGTATGTGGTATGTATGTAGTATATATGTAGTATGTATGTAGCATGCATGTAGTATGTATGTAGCATGCAGTATTTATGTAGCATGCATGTAGTATATATGTAGCATATATGTAGTATGTATGTAGCATGTAGTATATATGTAGTATGCATGTTGCATGCATGTAGTATATATGTAGTATGCATGTTGCATGCATGTAGTATATATGTAGTATGTATGTTGCATGTAGTATATATGTAGTATGAATGTAGCATGTATGTAGTATGAATGTAGCATGTATGTAGCATGCAATTTTTTTTTTTTTTTTTTTTACATTCAACACATTAGCCGGATGATGGGACTACTACTGTCCCATCATTGGCTAATGTGTCAATCACTGTCATGGTAGCAGGCATCGCCCGATGGGACTTGTAGTCCCATCGGACGATGCCTGCACAGCCCACCGGAGCCTGCACAGACCACCGGCAGGCCGACACAGCCCCCCCGGCAGGCCGGCACAGCCCACCGGAGCCTGCACAGCCCCCCGGCAGGCCGGCACAGCCCACCGGAGCCTGCACAGCCCCCCCGGCAGGCCGGCACAGCCCCCCGGCAGGCCGGCACAGACCACCGGAGCCTGCACAGACCCCCTGGCAGGCCGGCACAGCCCCCCGAAAGGCCCGTACAGACCCCAGAGAGGCTGTACAAGGGAAAAACAGGGTTTTTCTTATTCCGATACCGGAAGTCCCATAGACTTGAATGGGACTTCCGGTATCGGAATCGGCGATACCGATACTTTTTTTTAAGATCGGCCGATCCATTCCGATTCGATACTTTGAAGTATCGGACGGTATCGCTCAACTCTACTTGCTACACTTGTAAGGAGAGCTTTAAACTAGAACAACATGGGAAGGGAAGCAAAAGACCAGAAAAAGTCATACACCGGACAAATGCTATTGAGAACTCTGCTATTAGAAGTGGAAAGGAAGAACAAAGACAAAAGAATCTAATTAATAAAAATATTGGAGAAAGAGAAACCTATCACAAACTAAAATGTTTCTATACTAATGCACAAAGCATGGGCAACAAACAAGGAGAATTGGAACTACTAACACAGGAAAAGAAATATGATGTCATTGGAATCATTGAAACTTGGTGGGATGCTACATATGATTGGAATACAAGACTAGAAGGATACAACTTATTTGCAAGAAACAGACTTGATAAACAAGGAGGAGGTGTCGCATTGTATGTTAGAAACGTGTATATCTGCACAGAGATTGAAGCTTCAGAGACTGGGAGTTCTGTGGAAACTGTTTGGGTAAGAATACAAGGACAGAACAATGGAAAGGAGACCATTGTAGGCATTTACTACAGGCCGCCTGTGCAAGCTGAAGATATGGATGAACTCTTTATGCATCAAATGGCCAAGTTCTCCAAAAAATATGACATAGTTGTCATGGGAGATTTCAACTATCCAGACATTTGTTGGGAATCTCTCTCAGGCAAAACTAACACGTCAAAGAAATTCTTATCCTCTCTTGCTGACAACTTTATCTTCCAAAAGGTAGGGGAGAAAACAAGGGGAACTGCTACCTTGGATCTAATCCTTATAAACAGGGAGGAAATGGTTGAGGAGGTAAAAGTGGCTGGGACCCTAGGAGGTAGCGACCATGCTATTTTAGAATTTTGGATAACTAGAGGCGGAAGACCTGTGAAGACTCAGACGTCAAGGTTAGATTTCAGAAAGGCAGATTTTAAGGGATTCAGAAAGAGAATTGGAGGGATCCAATGGCTGGATATCCTTAAAGACAAAAATGTCAGGAAGGATGAGAAATCTTGAAAAATGAAATTCTCAAAGCACAGTTGTTAACAATTCCGAAAAGAGGGAAGAATAGGAAGCATTTAAGGAAACCAGGATGGATGAACACAGAACTTAAGCACATGCTAAAAAGAAAGAAAAAAATGTTTATAAAATGGAAAGAGGGAGGCATATCTAAAGAAGAATATAATGCTGTCTGCAGAACCTGCAGGGCACAAATCAGATTATCTAAAGCTGAAAATGAATTGAGGCTTGCAAGAGATGTCAAAAGCAATAATAAAGGATTTTGGGGATATGTCAAAAGTAAAAGAAAAGTCAAAGATGCTATAGGATTTTTACAGGATGAAAATGATGAAATGGTAAGACAGGATGCTGAGAAGTCTGAACTTTTAAATTCCTATTTTGCATCTGTTTTCTCTCAGAAAGGAATTGTAACATCAACTGTTCTTCACTGTCCTATTAAGGGAATAGAATCCAGGATATCTATAAACAGAAAGTTAGTGAGGAAACACTTAGCTAGCCTAAATGAATTCAAGTCTCCAGGTCCAGATGAATTACACCCCAGAGTACAGAAGGAGATAGCAGAAGAAATTTTTTAACCCCTCTCCATAATCTTTGAAAATTCTTGGAGAACAGGAGAAGTGCCAGAAGACTGGAGAAGAGCAAATGTTGTTCCTATCTTCAAAAAGGGGAAGAAGGTGGACCCAGGCAACTATAGGCCGGTGAGTCTGACTTCTATACCAGGAAAGATCTTTGAACAAATTATTAAACAACATGTATGTCAGTACCTGGATAAGAATGAAGTGATTAAACAGCGTCAGCATGGGTTTGTAACTAATAAGTCATGTCAGACTAACTTAATTTCCTTCTATGACGGAATCACTGATTGGGAGGATCAAGGAAATGGTGTAGATATAGTATATCTTGACTTCAGCAAAGCATTTGACAAAGTCTCTCATACAATCCTTATTGAAAAAATGACTAAGTATGGAATGGACAAGGCAACTGTTAGGTGGATTCATAACTGGCTTAGTGATCGGACCCAAAGAGTGGTCGTAAATGGCTGCACATCCAGTTGGAAGAATGTCTCAAGTGGGGTACCACAGGGCTCTGTCCTGGGCCCTGTATTGTTCAACATCTTTATCAACGATTTAGATGAAGTAATTGAGGGTAAACTGATTAAATTTGCTGATGACACAAAGCTAGGAGGGATAGCTAATACTAGAGAAGAGCGAGAGAGGATTCAAAAAGATATAAATAAACTGGATAAGTGCGCAGCAACTAACAGAATGGTTTTTAACAGGGAGAAATGCAAAGTACTACATCTGGGCAATAAAAATGAAAAAAACATATACAGAATGGGAGGAATAGGGCTAAGTGACAGCACATGTGAAAAAGACTTGGGTATACTAATAGATCACAGACTGAATATGAGTCAACAGTGTGATGCAGCAGCAAAAAAGGCAAATGCAATTCTAGGATGTATTAACAGAAGCATACAGTCTAGATCACGTGAAGTCATTATTTCCCTCTACTCCTCTTTGGTCAGACCTCATCTGGAATATTGTGTCCAGTTTTGGGCACCACAATTTAAAAAAGACATCAACAAACTGGAGCAAGTTCAGAAAAGAGCGACCAGAATGGTGACCGGTCTGCAAACCCTGTCTTATGAGGAAAGGTTGCAGGATTTGGGAATGTTTAGTTTGCAAAAGAGAAGACTGAGAGGAGACTTAATAGCTGTCTACAAATATCTAAGGGCTGTCACATTGTAGAAGGATCAACTTTATTCTCATTTGCACAAGGAAAGACTAGAAGCAATGGGATGAAACTGAATGGGAGGAGACACAGTTTAGATATTAGAAAAAACTTTTTGACAGTTAGAGTGATCAATGAGTGGAACAGGCTGCCACGAAAAGTGGTGAGTTCTCCTTCAATGGAAGTCTTCAAACAGAGGCTGGACAGACATCTGACTGGGATGATTTAGCGAATCCTGCTTTGAGCAGGGGGCTGGACCAGATGGCCCAGGAGGTCCCTTCCAACTCTACGATTCTATGATTCTATGATTCAATAAGACACCGATCCATTATTAATCTTATATTAATAAAGGGTTAAAAAAAAACACACACATAAGAATAAAGTATTTTAATGAAATAAAACACAACACGGTTTTTCATAATTTTTATTGTATGCCCAGATCCAAGCGAAGCCATCGATCACCTTCAAAAAGTTTAAAAAAACAACCAAGCTATACTTACCTTCCGATGCAGTTCCTCTAATAACGAGTCTCCCACGACAATCTCCCCTATAGAGCAGTCACATCAGCAGATGTGACTGCTCTATAGGCCTCCAATGACACGCTGGCCGGAGATAACCTCCCACAGTGTGTCATTAGAGTTGCTTTACGGCAGCACTGCTGCGTGAGAAAATTCTCATGCTGTAGTGCTGCCGTAAGTCACAGGTGAACTCCTGTGAACTTCGGCGGATTGATACAGTAGCGGAGGGTTATGTCCGTCACTGTATCGCTGGAGCCCCTAGAGAGCGGTCGCATCAGCTGATGCAGCTGTTCTCCACAGGAGATCGACGTGGGACCCTCGTTATTAGTGGACTACGGCGGAAAGGTGATTATAGGTTGCTTTATTATTTTATGTTTATTACAGGTGATCGATGGCTTTGAGGAATTAGGTGTGTGCGGTGAGTATGTACTCTGTTATGTGTTGTATGTCATGTGTATGTACTGTATGTTAAATGTTGTATGTTCTGTTTCTGTTTGTTTATTGTTGTTTTTTTACATTCTCCACATTAGCCGGATGATGGGAATATTACTTTCCCATCATCCGCTAATGCTGCCACTGTAGCGGGCATAGCCAGAAGGGACAAGTAGTCCCATCGGACTATGCCCGCAGAGAGCCCGCACAAGCCCTGCACAGGCCCCACAGAGCCCGCACAGACCCCCGATCAGCCCGCCAGAGCCCGCACAGACCCCCGATCAGCCCGCCAGAGCCCGCACAGACCCCCGATCAGCCCGGCAGAGCCCGCACAGAGTTCCGATCAGCCCTGCAGAGCCCAAACAGTGCCCCGATCAGCCCGGCAGAGCCCGCACAGAGCCCCGATCAGCCCGGCAGAGCCCGCACAGACCCCCGATCAGCCCGGCAGAGCCCGCACAGATCCCTGATCAGCCAGGCAGAGCCCGCACAGACGCCAATCAGCCTGGCAGAGCCAGAACAGACCCCAGATCAGCTTGGCAGAGTCCGCACAGACCCTCGATCAGCCCGGCAGAGCCTGCACAGACCCCAGATCAGCCCGGCAGAGCCCGCACAAAGCCCCAATCAGCCCAAAAGAGCCCGCAAAGCACCCAAACAGCCTGGCTGAACCCGCACAGACCCCCGATCAGCCTGGCAGAGCCCGCACAGAGCTCCGATCAGCCCGGCAGAGCCTGCACAGACCCCCGATCAGCCCGGCAGAGCCCGCACAGACCGCAGATCAGCCCGGTAGAGCCCGCATAGTGCCCCGATCAGCCCGGCAGAGCCCGCACAGTGCCCCGATCAGCCTGGCAGAGCCCGCACAGTGCCCCGATCAGCCCGGCAGAGCCCGCACAGTGCCCCGATCAGCCCGCACAGACCCCCGATCAGCCAGGCAGAGCCTGCACAGTGCCCCGATCAGCCCGGCAGAGCACGCACAGACCCCCGATCAGCCAGGCAGAGCCTGCACAGACCCTGATCAGCCCGGCAGAGCCCGCATAGAGCCCCGATCAGCCCGGCAGAGCCCGCATAGAGCCCCGATCAGCCCGGCAGAGCCTGCACAGACCCCCGATCAGCCAGGCAGTGCCCGCACAGACGCCGATCTGTTATGATTGAGTCACCGTAGGAGGCAAAAACAGAAATGCTAGCTAAGTCCTGAAAACCAGAGAAGTTGGCAACTATCAGATTGCAGACCCCTGAACCTATCAACACAACTAGCAGTAGCCGTGGGGGGTTCCTACGATGACCTAGACCCCTCGATCACAGCCGGAGAGATACATAGGCCTAAAGAAGGAAAGGGGAAATCTAACTGCCCCAGAGCAGACCCCAAAGCAATAGGCAGCCCCCCACATATAATGACGGTGAAGCAAGATGAAAACACTTACACAGACAGAAAGACAGGCTGAGCAAAGACGGGGCCCAAAAACTACCTAGATAGGAATGGATAGGAAGGCTGCTGTCTGCAATCTGCCAAAACCCTATCAGAGACAAAAGCCAACAAGCTGATATAAAAATGGCCCTGAAGCAACTAAGCTTCAAAAACTAAATCAGCACTCAGGTACCTTCAGAAGACAGAGCTCACGGAACACTGCACACTCCAGCAGGGAGTGGCAGAATCCAAAAAGCAAGAAAAACAAAAACAAATATTAGATGCAAAAAGGCAAAACAGAAAACTTAGCTTTAGGAGAGCAGGAATCAGACTGGTGTCCAAGAGTCCACAGAGAAATCACCCGCAGGGCAGAAAGGGCGTAGGCTGCCTTAAATCCAGTCAGTGACTCCACTCAGCCAATCGTCTTCATTAGTCCCAGGTGTCTGATAATCAGGCTCACTACCTTCCTTCACTAGAATAGGGAGTTCACCAGGCCTCAGTGACGGAGGGGAAAATGAACTCACAACACCGATCAGCCCGGCAGAGCCAGCACAGACCCCTGATCAGCCAGGCAGAGCCCGCACAGACGCCGATCAGCCCGGCAGAGCCAGCACAGACCCCAGATCAGCTTGGCAGAGCCCGCACAGACCCCCGATCTGCCTGGCAGAGTCCTCACAGGCCCCCGATCAGCCCGGCAGAGCCTGCACAGACCCCGATCAGCCCAGCAGAGCCCCGGTCAGCCCGGCAGAGCCTGCACAGACCCCCAATCAGACCGGCAGAGCCCGCACAGACCACCGATCAGCCTGGCAGAGCCCGCACAGACCCCAGATCAGCCCGGCAGAGCCCGCACAGACCCCAGATCAGCCCGGCAGAGCCCGCACAGACCTCCGATCAACCCGGCAGAGCCTGCACAGACCCCTGCACACACATGACACTGTGCGGCCAGCCAATCATAGTAATGCCACAACAAAGAAGGCGGTGGCTTTACTGTGATTGACTGACACATGCCAGGCGGGAGATCCAAATATTGCGAGATGAGTAGTGAAATTTACTCGCTAGGATTCGAGTACCGCGAGTACCGCATTACTCGCCGAATACCGAATCATATACTCGCTCATCCCTAACCAAAATTCTCCTGACATGTGTGCAAACCTCATCATCAACTATAAAAAAAATCTGACTGCTGTGCTTGCCAACAAGAGTTTTGCTACCAAGTATTAAGTCTTGTTTGCCAGAGGGATCATATACTTATTTCTCACTGCAAAATGCAAATAAATTTATATAATTTATATAATGTCATTTTATGCATTTTATTTTTGATATTCTATCTCTCAATGTTAAAATTAACCTACCCTTAAAATTATAGACTGTTCAGGTCTTTGGAAGTAGGCAAACTTACAAAATCAGCAAGGGATCAAATAATTATTTCCTTCACTGTAGATACGGACTCATTAATGGCCACTTTAGATCTCTCCAGCGCTTTGTTTCCATCCATTTCTGGGTGCTTCTTGAAGTATGTTTGGGGTCATTGTCCTTCTGGAAAACCCATGACTTAGGACTCAAACCCAGCTTTCTGTCCCTGAGCACTACATTGTGACAGAAAATACTATGGTAATCTTCAGATTTCATGATGCCTTGCGCACAGTCAAGGCACCCAGTGCCAGAGGCAGCAAAACAACGCCAAAACATTTTTGAACCTCCACTATATTTGATTGTAGGTACTGTCTTTTTCTTTGTAAACCTCATTTCATTTTTGTTAAATATTAGAATTGTGCTTTATCAAAAAGCTCTATATTGGTCTCATCTGTCCACAACCTGCTTTCCCAGAAGGATATTGCTTATTCACGTGCATTTTTGCAAACTGCAGTCTAGCTGTTTTATATCTATGTGTCAGCAGTGGGGTCCTCCTGAGTCTCCTGCCATAATTTTTCAATTAATTCAAATGTAAATGAATTGTTTGCGCTATGTGAGGTAGCGCTGTCATGTAAGTAAGGGGTTCTCGCTTGCAGCGATCGAAAAACACATCCGGCACAGGATTTTCCAACAAATCATAGTCTATGAGGTTTATTCATCCTTCATAAACCTCCAGCAGCAATATACACAGCATTACAGGAGAGCGTCCATTATACAGGCTATTTAGCCCCAGGGTTATCTCACCCACGTCAGGGTTCCCATATGGCTGTTTCTCCAGGCCGCAGAAGTCCACTCACTCCTCAGGGACTCTCAGATACTGGCCGCCATTACACACACAGCCGCTCCACAGGCTGCTGTTAGTGAGGAGATCCTTCTCCTCACGGGACCTTCCAAACGGGACCAATCAGGTCCCAGCATTCACTCTATGTGACCTAACCTGGCCACATTATATGGTCCATAGCCACGCCCACCGGGTCACATGACTATGACCTCACCACAGGTCCTTCACACAGACATATATACTTTACAATAGCATTCATAAACATACATATGTCTCTATCTCAAGGTCACCCACCTTGAGATACATAATGGCTCTTCAACCACTCACACTCTTGGGACATCCACACAGCGCCCCCTCGTGGACACAGTGGTCATTACACCACATACCTCCCCCCTATGTTCAAACTTGTGGGGTTGAACACACAACATCACACCAGGGTCTCGAGACCGGGCACGTATTGCACCTTGCCCCACAGGTCGAGAGAACTGTCTCCATTTGTCATACGGCCTCATCTCTACATTAGGCCTCCCCCGCCCCCAGCGGTCATAATACCGGTCATTGTCTTTGACCCTCCAGTCACGGTCTGTCTGCATCATCAGACACTGTTTAGTCACCACACTGTTACAGTGCCCCTTGTCACCTGATCTTTCTCTCATTGACCGTCTCTCTCGGTTGGTGCGGTCATAAGTCTTAGTCGATCCTGCTGTCTGGCACGAGTCTGACTCAGTCAACGTCTCACAGGAACTACAGCCCTTCAACCTCGTACGGTCTGTCGAATTGCCACTCGCTGACATTCTTCGGCCATCTGCCATGTCACTTCTTGGCGTTACCCCTGGGGTCCTTACATCTTGGTATGAAGGCGGCCGCCACCTGGTATTCCGCACTTCTTTATTAATCCGCTGGCGGTCCAGCTTCAACTGTTCAATCTCTTGCAGGTACCCCACTCTATACTCCAAGAGCAATTGAAAGTTCCTCAGGCTTTCCATGGAGCCAACCACCATCATGGGAATCCTTCCCACTTCACCAGACACCTGGTCTTCGTCATCAGGAGGGATCCTCACCCTCACCACACCGGAGACATTCACAAGGTCCTGCATCACCTTCCCGGACCTTCCAATGATTCTCCCAATCAGAGCTTTGGGTACCGGAACCACATCTTTCCTCAAACCCAACCGATCCATAGCCTCTCTTGCTATCTCTAGGCGTCAAGCAGCCTTCATATTACTCCGCCTAACCAATTGTTTGACACGTAGACACTGCAAATGCATCTCTTTCAGGACAGCTACTCGGTTTGATGTGTTTTCCCTAGCTGATACTATCACCAACAGCCGAGTCTCAGGTGCCCAGTGCACCTTACACGCTTTGACCGCCTCTTTGAAAGCCTCATGCACACCTTCCTCAGCACAGGCTTCTTGCATGTCTTCTGGTACATCAAGTACAACCTTGAAGGTCGTGGACTTGCTCTCATCCTGGACAGATGGCTCTGGGTTCCCCACGGACACTTCCCTCAAGATATCTGTCATGACCGGATGACTGTCTTGTGCAGCTCTTGGCTCACCATCTTCCTGAAATTTACAGTCTTCAGGACCCTTTTCCAAGATGGGCTTTGTCAGTTCTGCCTTGCTATCAGTCGGGGATGGCCGCTGTACGTCTTCGCCCATCCACTTCTTCTCCCACAGAAGACCTTTTACTACTCCACTGAGTTCTTGCAGAACTTTATCTCGCTCCTCTGCCAGGTAGCGACG
The DNA here is from genome assembly GCF_039654945.1 of Dendrobates tinctorius. Classification (NCBI taxonomy): domain Eukaryota; kingdom Metazoa; phylum Chordata; class Amphibia; order Anura; family Dendrobatidae; genus Dendrobates; species Dendrobates tinctorius. The sequence goes on along the minus strand of NW_027361690.1, from coordinate 46,522,701 downwards.
CTCATCCTCTCTCCTGAGAATCTCCTGTTGATGCTTCTCTTGGGCCTCTCTGAGCACCTCCATATCCTTCACTATAGCTTTGTTCATAGTTTGACACGCTGACAGGTGACCCCTGAGCTCAGAGACTTCCTTATCCAGCTCATCCACTCTGTGCTCAGCTGTTTGTGTCAGGCCTCTTTCTTGTTTGACACATTCATCCACCTCCTCTCTGAGGGCCTTATTCAGCCCTTGCCACGTTACCATGTGGCCTTTGAGCTCAGAGACTTCTTTCTCTAGCCCTTCTATTCTGTGCTCCCTTTCTTTCTCAGAGCCACAGTCACCCCCAGAGATTAAGTCATCCCTCCAGTTACTCACTAACCGTGTGACTACTTCCGCCGTCTTACCCACCAGGTCAGCGTCAGTTTTGTCACGAGATGTCAGGTCCGTCCGTTGGGCTGACATACCCCTTTTCCCAGTCACTTCCACCTCTGACCTCTCCCCGTCAGGAACCGTCACCGTCTTAATATCTGTTAGCCCAACTATAGGAACGTCTCCCTCCTCGTACCATAGGTCATCCAACATGACAAAGTCCCGGCCGCCCTCCAAGGTATACACCAAGTCTGGTGGTATCCCGCCACCTTGGCACTCACTGCCTCCAGGCCCCTCAAACACCACTCTGTCTAGCATATAGTTCACCGTGACCCCATGTTTACAGCGAACCTGGGCCATTTTCTCGGTCAGACAGAAAGTGAGAGGAGTTCCTATCAGAGTCACCTGACTCTTGGAGTCCAACCGTCCCGAGATTCCTTCCCGGTGCAGCATCACTGTACACACTTGCGGCCCGTCATGCTCCGGAAAGTATATCCCACATTCTGGAAACGACATACACGTACACTGCAGTTTCCCAGACATACCCACTGAGTCACCCAGTGCTGTCACTTCTTCAAACTTGGCCCCTTTCTGGACCACCACCCCACTTTGGGTTGCCGCCCCCTCCCGGGACTCTACCCCTTTTTGGGTTACCACGCCAATTTGGGTCACCGCCCCCTTCTGGGACTCCACCTCTTTTTTGGTTACCACCCCCATTTGGGACTCCACCCCCTTTTGGGCTACCACCCCAATTTGGGTCACCGCCCCCTTTTGGGCTACCACCCCCTTTTGGGATCTCCCCATGTCTGTTATACCGGTCTTCTCAGACCACAGTTCACACCACACAGTTTATGTCTCTCACGATACCAGACAAGTCCTTGTTGGCACCACCACAGCTCCTGCTGTCACCGATCACTGGCACCACCGGCTGCTGTTCACACACAGCGGCTGGAGTCACTGCAGCTCCTGCTGCGCCATCTTCATGGACCCGCCGATCCACCGGAAGCCGCTTGTCACCTTTGTGACCCCACTGAGCCACATCAAGCCGCTTGTCACCTTCTTGACTCCCACTGAGCTACCGCAGGCTGAGTCGAGAAAAAAGAAAAAAAACACACCACAAAAAAAAACTCACGTGTCCTGACTGTGCGCTATTCAGGACACTCCTGTCTCCACCTGAGACCGTCCAACACACAGGGCGCACCGGGTGAGATTCAGGGAGCGACCCTCCTCCCAGGGTCTCCCCACACACCGGCCTCACCAGGTCCAGGGGCTCAGCGGGTGCTATTCAGGACATCCGTCTCGGCCTGAGACTGCCCAACACTTAAGCCTCACCAGGTCCAAGGTCCTACCATGTGCTCCAGGGCTCTTCCCAACACTGACCCTCCAGGACCTTGCTCACTGAACCCTCCAGGAACACAGTCTTTACCACTGACCCAGGTCAGTAAAACACTTTTTTTTTTTTTTTTTTTCCCTTCTTTCCCGACCGGCACCTGCTGGCCGCGCAGGTTCTCGGACCTCTCTACCGCAGAGGTATCCTATAAGTCTTTGCCACTGACTCCTGTCAGCACATCACATGGCTTTAAGACCGTCAGCCCTCCTGGCTCAGCGTTGCCCCCAGCAACCGAATCTGCAGTCCTTTTCCGTTGCCCCTAGCAACAAGGCTACAATATTGCCCTTTGCTTTCTCCACCATATGTGAGGTAGCGCTGTCATGTAAGTAAGGGGTTCTCGCTTGCAGCGATCGAAAAACACATCCGGCACAGGATTTTCCAACAAATCATAGTCTATGAGGTTTATTCATCCTTCATAAACCTCCAGCAGCAATATACACAGCATTACAGGAGAGCGTCCATTATACAGGCTATTTAGCCCCAGGGTTATCTCACCCACGTCAGGGTTCCCATATGGCTGTTTCTCCAGGCCGCAGAAGTCCACTCACTCCTCAGGGACTCTCAGATACTGGCCGCCATTACACACACAGCCGCTCCACAGGCTGCTGTTAGTGAGGAGATCCTTCTCCTCACGGGACCTTCCAAACGGGACCAATCAGGTCCCAGCATTCACTCTATGTGACCTAACCTGGCCACATTATATGGTCCATAGCCACGCCCACCGGGTCACATGACTATGACCTCACCACAGGTCCTTCACACAGACATATATACTTTACAATAGCATTCATAAACATACATATGTCTCTATCTCAAGGTCACCCACCTTGAGATACATAATGGCTCTTCAACCACTCACACTCTTGGGACATCCACACAGCGCCCCCTCGTGGACACAGTGGTCATTACACCACAGCTGACACTGATGCACCCTGAGCCTGTAGGACAGCTTGAATTTCTTTGGAACTTGATTGGGGCTGCTTATTCACAGGGCTATCCTGCATTGCAGCCATTCATTAATTTCTCTCTGCTGTCCACGTCCAATGAGATTAGCTACAATGCCATGGTTTTTAACCTTCTTGATTATGTTGCGCATTATGGCTAGTGGAACAGTAGGATCTCTGCAAATGGACCTTGAAATTGTTGATATTTTTCAACAATTGTGGTTCACAAGTCCTCAGTTCTCTTTTCCACTTTATTTTTCCATGCTTAGTTTGGCAAACACGGACACACACTGCAAAGATTGAGTCAACTTCACCCCTTTTTATCTGGTTTGAGGGGCGATTGTCATATTGACATTCTTGAAACAAAGTTGTATACCCACAATTTTGGAAAGGTGTCAACAATTTTGTCCGGCCCACTTTTTGCTTTTTTGTTTGAAATGATCAATTTGCTTTTTTTCTCTTTTTTGTGTTATTGCAATGCACACAAAGGAAATAAACATATGTATACCAAAAAATGTAATAATTTCTGGGAGAAATACTTCATTTTCTGGAACAATTTCAAGGGTGCCAAAACTTTTGGCCATGACTGAATATATAAACACACACATACACACATTTACAGACATAATAGCTGCTTATAATATGCACTATCATAAGCAGCTAATCAAAATAATTAATTCTGCTCAAAATTAAATGATAAAATTAATATGTAGCAGAATTAGGTCCAGCCTATTGGTTCCTGCGTCCATAACAGTCCTGGTTTCCCATGTATCACCTTGGGAAAACTAACTACGCACCTGTTATATACTCGTACAGATGGTAGATTTTGTGCTGTTTATTAACCTAACTTCCTATGCAAAAATGAAAGAAATGAAACACAAAAAAATAGAAATTAGAAATTATTTTGTTATTAACTTCAGCATAAGAGCGCTGTATATTATAACTGGAATGCAAAGCTGCATAGAACTGTCAAAAATAAAAAGTAAAGTTGGAGTTTCTATCCATTTTTCAATTCAATAGGTAGAAAAATGTCAGTGGCATAGCAGTGTGAATAGAACTGTAACATTGAGCAGCCACATGTATCCTGACTACACTCCAAAAGTCGAAATAGGTGTTAAATTTGCTAAATCACATCATCCTTTCACCATTACACTTATTTCCCTGGGTCTGTAATGTACATAAGCCATTCATAGTACCAGTATACCAGTATTCATGTAACGTTGATGATCTCCTTATCATTTTTATTTATTCACCCTGAAAATGACTTATCATAACCTATATTGGTCTGACCATATAGCAGGACACAGTGAGCACATTATTAAGGCTTATACAAATAGCCTTACATGACGGAGATCAGAAACCAGTCATACACAAGGTTAATGTAGCTACAAATGATACACATGTGCCTGTGTGGGCAGCTTTTTATTAAAGTTGGCTTGGAGGATGAAGAGACAGATGTCCTAATAAACTACGTGTGAATTATATTGTTGGTTTTCTAGCATGGCTAACGTGGCTGGAGGCCTTCAGGAAAATGTTTCCGACATAGATACAATAAATTAAATTGAAAGCCATCTTGATTGCAGAAAGCTAGAATAAACTTCACAAACTCTGCAACAATTACGCAAGTCATATTGCATGTCCTAGAAGGTAGAACATCACACCGAGCCCTTATCTGGACAAGTGATCAATGAGTAATCTTCGCATCTACAGCTAATTAAGCCAAATATTTAGCATGTTGGTGCTCATTGCTGCTTGGTATTGTTAGAAGATGCTGAAGAAAGATAAAATGAATGTTTCATATAGCATTATGCTACCCCCATATACTCTTCCAGCTGGATTACTCATCAAGCTATACAGAGGCTACAGAAAATGTTAAGCTCTAGTTTTAGGTAAAATGTCTATTTGATGTTTAGGGAGAAGGAATAACTGAATAAAAAGAAAGGATAATCCGTCCACTAATATGTAAACCCTACACAGCATAGTATACAAGTACAATACCAATAATCAAAAGCAGATGGTAATAAATATGGCAACACTTTCTTGAAGTTTTGTTTTATTCCTATGAAAGGGAAAGACTGCAACATCAGTTCATTAAGATTTCATTCACACCTGTACTTGAACATTCCGATTATCTGTTTCAATTTTAGAAACAGCAATCAACAACATTCAAAACGGACCCATTGCATGACTGATGCAATTGGTGACGTCCCGTGACGAAGCTAGGGTGAAACGCGAGTTGGGGCACTGGGACTATACTGGTAGCAGATCTTTCCACCATCTCAAGATGTAAGTGCTAATATTTATGAGGTATAATATACATTGCTTGGTCTATAATTCTCACTATGACTTATATTATAGACATTAAGAAGCACATCTAATATAAAGTAGATGTTACAGGTGTGTCTCACAAAACTAAAATATCATCAAAAAGTTAATTTATTTCAGTTCTTCAATACAAAAAATGTAGAGACTGCTGACCTGACAGATGTCAAGAAGGCAGTCATTGACACAAGGAGGGTATGCCACAAAAGGTCATTGCTAAAGAAGCTGGCTGTTCACAGAGTGCTGTATCCAAGCATATTAATGGAAAGTTGAGTGGAAGGAAAAAGTGTTGCAGAAAAAGGTGCACAAGCAACCGGGATAACTGCAGCCTTGAAAGGCTGCTAAGTCCTGCCCCCTACCGGCTCCCTGCCCGCCCCATCCGGTCATCGCCGCCTACTAGCGCACATGGACGCATGCGATCTGCGCACCCTATCTTTAGCATAGGGTGCGCAGATCGTGCGCTGGACGTGCGCTAGTAGGATTTTGGCGTGCGCTGCGCACTTTTGAAGGTGCGCCCGTGTGCGCCGAACGCAGCATGTTGCATTTTTCAGATGAAAGTAAATTTTGCATTTCATTTGAAAATCAAGGTCCCAGAGTCTGTAGCAAGAGTGGAGAGACACACAATCCAAGCTTCTTGAGGTCTAGTGTGATGTTTCCACAATCAGTGATGGTTTGGGGAGCCATGTCATCTGCTGGTGTAGGTCCACTGTGTTTGATTCGCCAGCAAATTCACCTAACCTTAACCTCATAGAGAACCTATTGGGGTATTGTCAAGAGGAAGATGAGAGACACCAGTCCCAACAATGCAGACGAGCTGAAGGCTGCTGTCAAAGCAATCTGGGCCTCCATAACACCTCAGCAGTGCCACAGACTGATCGTCTCCATGCCACACCGCATTGATGCAGTAATTGATGCAAAAGGAACCCCGACCAAGTATTGAGCGCATTTACTGAACAGACATATCAGTAGGCCAACATTTCGGATTTTAAAATCATTTTTCAGTCTGGTGTTATATAGTATTCTAATTTACTGAGATAGCGGAGTTTGGGTTTTCATTGGCTGTAAGCCATAATCATCACCATTAACAGAAATAAACACTTGAAATACATCACTCTGTTTGTAATAACTCTATATAATATGAGATTCACATTTTGTATTGAAGAATTGAAATGAATTGACTTTTTGATGATATTCTAAATTTGTGAGAAGCACCTGTAATATGCATTTGGCATCTTATAGCTATTGCAGAGCACAGTACATAATCTATTTTCCAATTTTATGCCTGTATAGTTCTCCATTGCATTACTCTGCTTCTTAACCCCTTCACTACCAAGGGTGGTTTGCACGTTAACTACCGGGCCAATTTTTACAATTCTGACCACTGTCCCTTTATGAGGTCATAACTCTGGAACGCTTCCATGGATCCCGGTGATTCTGACATTGTTTTCTCGTGACATATTGTACTTCATGTTAGTGGTAAAATTGCATTCAAATAACTTGCGTTTATTTGTGAAAAAAATGGAAATTTGGCAAAAATTTTGAAAATTTCGCAATTTTCCAACTTTGAATTTTTATGCCCTTAAATCACAGCGATACGGCACACAAAAAACTTAATACATAACATTTCCCACATGTTTACTTTACATGAGCACAATTTTGGAACCAAAATTTTTTTTGTTAGGAAGTTAAAAGGGTTAAAAATTGACCAGCGATTTCTCATTTTTGCAACACCATTTTATTTTTAGGGACCACTTCACATTTGAAGCCACTTTGAGGGGTCTATATGATAGAAAATACCCAAAAGTGACACCATTCTAAAAAATGCACCCCTTAAGGTGCTTAAAACCACATTCAAGAAGTTTATTAACCCTTTAGGTGCGTCACAGGAATTTTTTGAATATTAAAAAAAAAATGAACATTTAACTTTTTTTCACAAAAAAAATACTTCAGGTTCAATTTTCTTTATTTTACCAAGGGTAACAGGAGAAATTGGACTGCAAAAGTTATTGTGCAATTTGTCCTGAGTACGCTGATACCTGATATGTGGGGGGGAACCACTTTTTCTGCGCATGGCAGACCTCAGTAGGGAAGGAGCGCCGTTTGACTTTTTCAATGCAAAATTGGCTGGAATTCAGATCGGACGCCATGCCGCGTTTGGAGAGCCCCTGATGTACCTAAACAGTGGAAACCCCCCAAGTGACCCCATTTTGGAAACTAGACCCCCCAAGGAACTTATCTAGATATGTGGTGAGAACTTTGAACCCACAAGGGCTTCACAGAAGTTTATAACGTACAGCGGTACAATTAAAAAATCATATTTTTTTCACAAAAATGATCTTTTCACCCCCAATTTTTATTTTTCCAAGGGTAACAGGACCCTAAAAGTTATTGTGCAATTTGTTCTGAGTACGCTGATACCCCATATGTGGGTGTAAATGACTATTTGGGCGCATAGCAGAGCTCGGAAGGGAAGCAGCGCCATTTGACGTTTTTGGCTAGAATTGAGATCGGACACCATGTCGCGATTGGAAAACCCCTGACGTACCAAAACACTAGAAACCCCCACAAATGACACCATTTTGGAAACTAGACCCCCCAAGGAACTTATCTAGATGTGTGGTGAGCACTTTGAACCCCCCAGTGCTTCACTGAAGTTTATAACGTACAGCAGTACAATTAAAAAATCATATTTTTTCCACAAAAATGATCTTTTCACCCTCAATTCTTATTTTTCCAAAAGTAACAGGACCCTAAAAGATATTGTGTAATTTATCCTGAGTACGCTGATACCCCACATGTGGGTGTAAACCACTATTTGGGCGCATGGCAGAGCTCGGAAGGGAAGCAGCGCCATTTGACGTTTTTGGCTGGAATTGAGATCGGACACCATGTCGCGTTAGGAAAGCCCCTGATGTACCAAAACAGTAGAAACCCCCCACAAATGACACCATTTTGGAAACTAGACCCTCCAAGGAACTTATCTAGATGTGTGGTGAGCACTTTGAACCCCCCAGTGCTTCACTGAAGTTTATAACGTCCGGGCGTGAAAATAAAAAAATCGTATTTTTTCCACAAACATCATCTTTTAGTCCCCATTTTTTTATTTTCCCAAGGGTAACAGGAGAAATTGGACCCCAAAAGTTGTTGTCCAATTTGTCCTGAGTACGCTGACACCCCATATGTGGGAGAAAACTACTGTATGGACACACGTCAGGGCTCGGAAGGGAAGTAGTGACGTTTTGGAATGCAGACTTTGATGGAATGGTCTGTGGGTGTCATGTTGCCTTTGGAGAGCCCCTAATGCACCTAAACAGTGAAAACCCCCCACAAATGATCCCATTTTGGAAACTAGACCCCCTGAGGAACTTATCTAGAAGTGTGGTGAGCACTTTGAACCCCCAAGGGCTTCACAGAAGTTTATAATGCCCAGGCATGAAAATAAAAAAATCATATTTTTTCCACAAACATGATCAATTAGTCCCCAATTTTTTTATTTTCCCAAGGGTAACAGGAGAAATTGGACCACAAAAGTTGTTGTCCAATTTGTCCTGAGTACGCTGATACCTCATATGTGGGTGAAAACTACTGTATGGGCACACATCAGGGCTCGGAAGGGAAGTAGTGACGTTTTGGAATGCAGACTTTGATGGCATGGTCTGCGGGTGTCATGTTGCTTTTGGAGAGCCCCTGATGTACCTAAACAGTGGAAACTCCCCACAAGTGACCCCATTTTGGAAACTAGACCCCCTAATGAACTTATCTAGATGTGTGGTGAGCACTTTGAACCCCCCAGTGCTTCACAGAAGTTTATAACGACCGGGCGTGAAAATAAAAATATCGTATTTTTTCAACAAACATCATCTTTTAGTCCCCAATTTTTTTATTTTCCCAAGGGTAACAGGAGAAATTGGACCCCAAAAGTTGTTGTCCAATTTGTCCTGAGTACGCTGATACCTCATATGTGGGAGAAAACTACTGTATGGGCACACGTCGGGGCTCGGAAGGGAAGTAGTGACGTTTTGGAATGCAGACTTTGATGGATTGGTCTGCGGGTGTCATGTGCGTTTGGAGAGACCCTGATGTACCTAAACTATTGAAACTCCCCACAAGTGACCCCATTTTGGAAACTAGACCCCCCCACGGAGCTTATCTAGATGTGTGGAGAGCACTTTGAACCCCCAAGTGCTTCACAGAAGTTTATAACGCCTGGGCGTGAAAATAAAAAAAACATTTTTTTCCGCAAAATTATATTTTTGCCCCCAATTTTTTATTTTCCTAAGGGTAACAGGAGAAATTGGACCCCAAAAGTTGTTTTGTAATTTGTCCTGAGTAGGCTGATACCCTACATGTGGGGGTAAAACACTGTTTGGGCGCATGGCAGAGCTTGGAAGGGAAGGAGCACCATTTGACTTTTTCAACGCAGAATTGGCTGGAATTGAGATCAGACGCCATGTTGCCTTTGGAGAGCACCTGATGTGCCCAAACAGTGGAAACCCCCCAATTATAACTCCAACCCTAACCTCAACACACCCCTAACCCTAATCTGAGCCCTAGCCCTAACCCTAGCCCTAGCCCTAACCCTAGCCCTAACCTTAACCCTAGCCCTAGCCCTAACCCTAACCCTAACCCTACCCTAACCCTAACCCTAGCGGGAAAATGGAAATAAATACATTTTCTTTTAGTTTTATTATTTTTCCCTAACTAAGGGGGTGATAACGGGGGTTTGATTTACTATTTATGGCGGTTTTTATGTTTGGCGGCTGTCACACGCTAAAAGACGCTTTTTATTGTAAAAGTAGTTTTTGCATCACCACATATTGAGAGCTATAATTTTTCCGTATTTTGACCCACCGAGTCATGTGAGATCTTATTTTTTGCGGGACGAGTTGACGTTTTTATTGGTACCATTTTCGGGCACGTGACATTTTTTGATCGCTTTTTATTCCGATTTTTGGGACACAGAATGAACAAAAAACAGCATTTCATGAATTTCTTTTGGGGGGGTGCGTTTACACCGTTCCGCGTGCGGTAAAATTGATAAAGCGGTTTTATTCTTCGGGTCAGTACGGTTACAGTGGTACCTCATTTAGGTCGTTTTTTTATGTTTTGTCGGTTTTTTGCAATGAAAACAATTTTATATAAAAAATAATTATTTTTGTATCGCTTTATTCTGCGAGCTATAACTTTTTTATTTTTTTGCGGATGATGCTGTGTGGTGGCTCGTTCTTTGCGGGACAAGATGACGTTTTCAGGGGTACCATGGATATTTATATGTGTCTTTTTGATCGCGCGTTATTGCACTTTTTGTTCGGTGGTATGATAATAAATCATTATTTTTTGCTTCGTTTTTTATTTTTATTTTTTAAGGGGTTTGCTAAAGGGGTTAACTAATGGGACAGTTTTATAGGGCAGGTCATTACAGACGCGGCGATACCAAATATGTCTACTTTTATTGTTTTTGTTTTTTTTTATTTTGAAAAAATGGATTTATTGGGGAATATTTTTTTTTTTTTTTACTAATTTATTTAGCGATTTTTTTAAAATTATTTTTAACACTTTTTTTTTTTTTTTTTACTTTATTACCTTGTCCCAGGTGCGACATCACTGTCCTGTGACAGATCGCTGATCTGTCACATCACAGATCACTGTGACAGATCAGCGATCTGTCACAGGCACTGCTGCAGACTTCCTCATGCCTGCGCTTTGCAGGCACTGAGGGGGCCAGCTTCCTCAGGCCCCCGAAGGCCCCCGTCGCCATCTTGGATTCGGGGGCCTGGAAGAAAGGAGCCCCCGCAGCAGCGCTGCATATTGCGCTGCTGTGGGGGGCTCAGGGAAGCACGGAGGGAGCCCCCTCCCTGCCGATGCTTCCCTTTAACCCCCGGTACACCGCGATCGCATTTGATCGCGGTGTGCAAGGGGTTAACGTGTCGGGGGCGGTCCGTGACCGCCCCTGACACATTGTGCCGGGTGTCAGCTATGATAATTAGCTGACACCCGGCCGCGATCAGCGGCGCTCACCACGTGGGCGCCGCTGATCATGGTGACGTAATATTCCGTCCATGGTAATTAGGTCCATGGTCACATGGACGGAATATTACGTCAATTGTAGGTAAGGGGTTAATAGTATTATTTTTGTTAATGAATTTTGTTTTAATACAATAAAGGATTTTTGTTTCATGAGACAAAAATGAGTAGTTCATTTGGTGTTATTTTTATCTATTTATCTAAATATGCTAGGAGCAACTTGGATTTTATATTTTACTGGCTAGCTCAGATTTTGTCAGTTTTATAGGTACGAATATAGGCTAAGGTTTGCTTCACATGTCCAAGTTTGATGGCCTGCACTTTCTAGACCACCTATGGATCTCCAGAACGTAACAGCCTCATACATGTTTATGAGGCTGCTTGGTTCAGGACAGGAGCTTTGCTGCTGGAAATCACATTCTGCACACAAACCACAAAACTCAGACAAGTGAATTTAGCCTCATGGTATCAGAAATTAAACTTTCATCAGAAAACTCTTTGAACAAAGCTGCACAGGTTCTGCACACTGTCATAAGATTCTGTTAAACACCATTCACACAGCAACAAAGGGAGCATTTTCCAATTTTTCTCCAAATTTCTCAAGCTGCGAGTGGTGATGTCAGTAAGATTATCGCAGTTCACAGCCGATGAACTGCAGTAAACTTACTGGTGTCACGCTATGAACGGTAACATCAGTAAGGTGACTGCCAGTTCATAGGCTGTGAACTCTAATTACCTTACTGATGTCAGCTGTCAGCGCTAATCACAGCAGGTGGATTCACACGCTACTTTCATTGTTTTCCAGCTGCCAAGCTGAGGGATTACCGTACATTACTGATGTCGCCACTCAGCACTGGATCTGTATGCAGCAGAGTCAGGGATCGTCGTGGGATGTGGGATGGATTTACAGTGGACCCTTTTGGATTATTTTTTAAAGGTAATTGATGGGTAAAAGAGGGTCGGGAGTTTTGTACAATTAATGGTCTTTTCCGTGTGTGTATGTTTATTACTTTTGACTACGAGGTTAGTAAATTGGTGTTTCTTATAGATGCCTCTCCATTACTACATTACTAACCCCTGGGCTTGATGTCAGTGGACAATATACAGCTGACATAAACCCCAAAACCGTAATCCCACTTGCCAATGCACCAAGGCAAGTGGGAAGAGCTAAGAACCAGAATTGGCATATCTAATAGATGTTCCATCTCTGGGGCGGCTGAGAGCTAGTGTTATTAATCTGGGAGGGGCTAATATCCATGGGCCCTTCCCAGCCTATTAATCTCAGCCTGCAACTGTTTCCTAGGGGGGACCCCACATCACATTTTTGGAAGTCACCCCTTAATAATAACCAGTAAAGGCTATGCAGATACCTGTGGACTGATATTAATAGGATAGGAAGCTTCATGGATATTGGCCCCTTCCCAGAATAATAACACTAGATCTCAGCTGTCTGTTTTCCCTCAGCTGGGTATTATAAATAAGAGGGACACCATGCCATTTTTTTCTTTTATTGCTTTATTTATTAGCTAAATACATGTAAAGTAAGCTACACATGCACTGCACTAGTTATATACCTCACTGACATATTTCTTACTATGCACAGGCGCTGGCTGGTGAATACTCTCATTATCGTCTCCCTGCTATCAGTGAGAGCAAGTGACACTGATGACAGTAGTAGTCATTAGCCAACACCTGACTTGTGGTAACCTTTTCACTGCCAGACACAGCTGCTGGCTCACACGCTGTTCTCTGTGTGACAGATTGGGAACCCGCAGCGGTCGATGATACCTAGCAGCTGTGACTGGTTGTGACTTCAGTAAGGTTACCGTCAGTCAGAGGTGGTGTTTCCCACACTGACAGTCAGATGACAGAGTGGAAATTGCCAGATATTCGGGACACCCATTCACGTGAATGGGGTTCAGGTTCGGAATCAAGTTTTGTTGTGAGCAGTACGTTTTCACCAGATAGTTGTTTAGGCAGGGATGTTTTTGGCATCCATGCTGCCCTAGGCACTTTAAGTGGTATGTCCCGTACTGATCAGTCAGGCTAAGGCCGGGGTCACACTTGCGAGTGCAATGCGAGAAATTTGCGCGTGTCTTTCACCTCAATACCCGGCACTCGGGATCGGAGTGTGCGGCTGCATGTCTTTCTATGCAGCTGAACTCTCTGGTCCGAAACCTCCGGCGGCAGTGCCGGGTATTGAGGCGAGAGACTTGCGTGAGTTTCTCATATTGCAATCACAAGTATCACCCCAGCCTAGGGGTATGTGCTTCTTTTTCAGGCAGATCTGTCTGTAACCCACCTGAAAAGTGCTAAATATATTGCATACACTGTAAGAAGACACTGTTCAGCTATTCAGTTCTTCAAGGTTTTTTTTTTAACCATTTCAGGATTCCTAAGACATAAAGTGGCTAAAAGAAGTGACCAGTCCATTATATGGCCGGCCTCTGTTTTTGCATTTCCATTTTTTGTTCTCCTTCTTCCAAGAGCCATAACTTTGTTATTTTTCTGTCATTATAGCGATGTGAGGGCTTATTTTTTGCTGGACAAGATTTACTGGAAATTGTGAAAAAAAGTGCGATGAAATAGCAAAAAAGTGCAATTCCACAATTTTTTTTTTTTATATAAACATGTTCACTAAATGCTAAAACTGACCTGACATTATGATTCTCCAAGTCATTACGAGCTGACAGATACCAAACATGTATAGGTTCTCTTTATTTAAATGTTGAAAAAAAACTCCACATTTTTTGCACGCCAAGCTGACATTTTTATAGATACCATTTTGGAATGGATATAATGTTTTTATTGCCTGTTATTGCATTTTATTGCAATGTTGCAGCAAAAAAACTAATTCTGGCGTTTTGATTTTTTTCTCATTACTCTGTTTACCGATCGTATTAATTCTTTTAATGTATTGATAAGATTGGGCGTTTCTGAACTTGGCGATACTAAATATGTGTATTTTTTATTATTTGTTCTGTTTTCAATGGGGCAAAAGATTTGAACTTTTAAAGTTTTTTAATAATTTTTTTCCACTTCTTACTTCCTAAATAGTCTCCTTACTTCTATGTGTAACAAAAATACTCATCTGTTATGAGCGACAGCCACCGGGACAATGACAACCACAGGAGTGTCCTGCAGTCATGTGACACGGGTGCCGATAAACGGAACTAAGATGCATTTTCAGCATGACTATGTTAATTGCCGCTGTTGGAGTTTGGCAGCAACATTTAATAGGTTAACAGACACAGGTAGGTTACTATTCCACAAGCGCCTGTTAGGGGCACGTGACAGCTGATCACATCAGAAAATGTGCGGGCTCAGCATCGTAGCCAGCACTAAAGAGGGGGAGGTGCCCTATGATCGATATATCCATTATAAGCCGTTAAGAGGTTAAAAAAATAAACAAAAACTGTTGGGTATAAGATGTCTGAAAAGACCACAAAAAAAAGTTAGTTCAGAGCAATGCTGCTCTCAGATGAAATGGAAAAAAACTGCTGACAGATTCCCTTGAAGTAAAAATTATCTTAACTCTGCAGCTGTTCTGAATCTAAAAGTAATGAATAAAGGCAATAAATAAGGGATCCAGTGCACCTACATTGTACTCGCCAGCGAATCCTGAGCTCGGATGAAAAACAACTCCTGCTTGGTGGCAGAAGCACTTCCTGTGGCACAGTGGGTCCACTGATTCACATGCACCACTGCTGGGCATAACACCATTCCTTTACTTGGGTTCCGAGGGTTCATCATAGGAGGTGGGGTGCACCTGAGCTTCATCTGCCTAGAGCATGAAAATGCCTTGTTCCGGCCCTGGTGGTGATGTGCTGCCTGCTCACCTCCTTGAGTCTGCAGTCAAAAGCAGGCAGCAGACAGCTATCAAAACATGCCTGCAGACATTGTGTGACCGTTCACACAGACACTCGGAGCAGTACTATGCTCGTCTAGTGTCAGGGCTCAGAAATGCAAAGTTATTTTAGACAGCACTTGCTCTTACCAAAGGACCTCTGTCAATTAAAACAAGGGAATGGATTTAACCTCTTAACGACCGCCGATACACCTTTTAACGGTGGTAGTTAAGGATACTTAAACCATAGCGCCGCTGTGGAAAAAGTGAATAGCGCCCCCCAGAGTCGGATTTTTTCCAGGATCTCACCTGCTGGGGGTAGGTGAGAATCCAGAGAACATGAATCTGGTCAATTTTTACTGACCCCGGTTTTGCGATCGCCGTTATTAACCGTATAATCGCGACTGCAAAAAAAAAAAAGTCTGATGTGCCATTTAATTTCTCTCTTCTCTGACGTGATCGCACATCCTGGTGCTCTTTGACCCTCCTGCTTTCCCCCATGTGCCCCGCCATCTTCTTCCGGGAAGAATATGATGGGCGCTTGCGCAGTGCACAGCCGAGATCTGATGGCCAGCACCCAGCAACAATAGGAAGATTTTTCCTATTGGATTATTTTTGTCATTGTCATAGACCCTATCACAGTGATCAAAATAAAAGAATAGTAAAAAAAAAAAACCTTTATCACCCCCTTAGGCTGGTTTCACACTTGCGTTTTTTTTCGCGCGCAATGCGTTTTTTTACAGCAAGACACCCATTATAAGTCTATGGGTGCGCATTGGCATGCTTATGTATGCATTTTTTTGCGCATGCGTTTTTTTTTACCATTAGTTGGACAATGGAATTTAGGGGTTTGGGTTAGAGTTAGGGTTAGTTAAGGGGGTTTAGGGCTAGGGTTAGGGTTAGCTAGGGTTTAGAGTCAGGGTTAGGGTTAGGGTTAGTATGGTTTGGTTAAGGGTTAGGGTTAGGGTCAGGGTTAGGGTTAGGGTCAGGGTTAGGGTCAGGGTCAGGGTCAGGGTTAGGGTTAGGGTCAGGGTTAGGGTCAGGGTTAGGGTTAGGGTCAGGGTTAGGGTTAGGGTTAGGGTTAGGGTCAGGGTCAGGGTTAGGGTCAGGGTTAGGGTTAGGGTCAGGGTTAGGGTTAGGGTTAGTAAAGTCATGGTTTGGGTTAGTGTGAGGGGCCACCTAATGTTGGAAAAAAACGCAAACGCGGTAAAAACGCACTAAAAACGCATACAAACGCATAAAAACGCTGCGTTTTTTTATGCATGCTCATAAAAATGCTTGAAAAAAACGCAGCAGTTGTATGCTTTTGTATGCGTTTTTAGTGCGGGAAAAACGCGCTGCAAAAAAAAGCAAGTGTGAAACTAGCCTTAGTTAGGGAAAAATAATGAAGTAAAGGAAATATATATATTTACATTTTCCCATTAGGGTTAGAGCTGGCTAAAGTGAGTTAGGCTAAAGTTAGAGTTAGGATTAGGGTTAGGGTTTGAATTAGGGTTAGGGTCAGGGTTGGAATTAGGGTCAGAGTTGGAATTAGAGTTAGGGTTGGGGTTAGGGTTGGGATTAGGGTTAGGATTAGTATTAGGGATTAGGGTTAGGGTTGGGATTAGGGGTGTGTTGGGGTTAGGTTTGTGGTGAGGGTTATGGTTAGGGTTGGGATTAGGGTTAGGGTTGGGATTAGGGTTCGGTGTTGTGAACTCTCTTGATCTGACTTCTGAGTCGGGCTCCCTCTGGTGGTTACTGCAGGAGGTGGGGCTGGCCATGTTGACAGAAGTCTGCCACCTGATGACGATGATTGGAAGTCAGGGGTTACTGACTGGGAGTATTTAAGTGAGCAGGCTTCCCTCAGTTGCTGCTGGTGATTTGTTTCTTCCTGTGCATTTTGAGGTCTGCTGTCTCCTGTCTGATCCTGCATTTTTCAGTTAAGTTGTTCGTTTGCTTATCCTTTGCATCTGATCTGGTTTTGCCTCTTTCTGCTTTCTGTTTTGCTGTGAGGCTTCAGCGTGCTCCCTGCTGGGGCAGTGCTGGACCCCTCTCCATATGTTACAGCTTGTGTCAGTTTGTTCAGTCCCCTGTTATATTAGTCTCTTTTGCTTTGCTGCCAGTTCACATCAGAATGCTGATATTGTGGTGGAGAGGTCGTGAGACCTCAGTGTTTTTGTACATCAGATGTGTTGGATTTTTTAGGGTTTTTGCGTGATTGCAGACAGTGTCTTTCCTGTCCTTTTCTGTCTAGACAGTTTGGGCCCCATCATTTGCTCAGTCTATTTTCTGCCTGTGTTTGTGCCTCATCTTGTCTCACCAACAATATATGTTGGGGGCTATCTATTCCTTTGGGGTTCTACTCCGGGACAGTTTAGATTTCACCTTTCTTGCTTTAGACTTAGTTAGCTCTCCTGCTGTGCCGAGGCATCTAGGGCATCGTAGGTATGCCCCACGGCTACTGCTAGTTGTGTTGTTAGGATTAGGGGTCTGCAATCCGCTAAGTTACCAACCTTTCTGTTTTCCTGGTGGCCTAGCCTATTCCTGCCATCCTCCTCGGTGACCTATTCATAACAGTTAGGGTTGTGGCTAGGGTTATGGTTAGGGTTGGGATTAGGGTTAAAGGTGTGTTGGGGTTAGGATTGTGGTTAGGGTAATGGTTGGGATTAGGGTTAGGGGTGTGTTGGCATTAGGGTTGGAGTTAGAATTGAGGGGTTTCCCCTGTTTAGGCACATCAGGGGGTCTCCAAACGCAACATGGTGCCACCATTGATTTCAGCCAATCTTGCGTTCAAAAAGTCAAACGGTGCTCCCTCCCTTCCGAGCCCCAACGTGTACCCAAACAGTGGTTTACCCCAACATATGGGTCATCAGCATACTCAGGACAAATTGCACAACTTTGGTGGTCTAATTTCTCCTGTTACCCTTGGAAAAATAAAAAATTGGGGGCTAAAAAATCATTTTTGTGGAAAAAAATTTTTTATTTTCATGGCTCTGCGTTATAAACGTCTGTGAAGCACTTGGGGGTTCAAAGTGCTCATCACACATCTAGATAAGCTCCTTAGGGGGTCTAGTTTCCAAAATGGGGTCACATGTTGGGGGTTTCTACTGTTAGGCACATCAAGGGCTCTGCAAATGCAACATGACCCCCACAGACCATTCCATCAAAGTCTGCATTCCAAAACATCACTACTTCTCTTTCGAGCCCCAACGTGAGCCAAAACAGTGGTTCCCCCCACATATGGGGTACCAGGGCACTCAGGACAAATTGGACGACAACTTTTCTAGTCTAATTTATCCTGCTACCCTTGCGAAAATAAAAAATTGTGGGGTAAAAAAATGATTTTTTTATTTTCACGGCTCTGCATTATAAACTTTAGTGAAACATTTGGGGGTTCAAAGTTCTCACAACACATCTAGATAAGTTCCTTGGGGGGTCTAGTTTCCAAAATGGGGTCACTTTTGGGGGGTTTCTACTTTTTAGGCACATCAGGGGCTCTGCAAACGCAAGATGACACCCGCAGACCATTCCATCAAAGTCTGCATTCCAAAACGGCGCTCCTTCCTTTCCAAGCTCTGTCATGCATGCAAACAATGGTTCCCCCCACATATGGGGTATCAGCATACTCAGGACAAATCGCACAACAACTTTTGTGGTCCAATTTCTCCTGTTACCCTTGTGAAAGTAAAAATTTGGGGATGAAAATATCATTTTTGTGGAAAAAATATGATTTTTCATTTTCATGGCTCTAGGTTATAAACTTCTGTGAAGCACTTGATGGTTCAAAGTGCTCACCACACATCAAGATAAGCTACTTGGGGGGGTCTAGTTTCCAAAATGGTTTCACTTGTGGGGATTTCCACTGTTTAGGCACATCAGGGGCTCTCCAAACGCGACATGGCGCCCGATCTCAATTTCAGCCAAATCTGCATTGAAAAAGTCAAACGGCGCTCCTTCCCTTCTGAGCTCTGCCGTGTGTCCAAACAGTGGTTTACCTCCACATATGGGGTATTGGCGTACTCAGGACAAATTGCACAACAACTTTGGGGGTCTAATTTATCCTGTTAACCTTGAGATAATAAAAATTTGGTGGCGAAAAGATCATTTTTGTATAAAAAATATGATTTTTTTTTCATGGCTCTACGTTATAAACTTCTGTGAAGCACTTGGAGGTTCAAAGTGCTCACCACACATCTAGATAAGTTCCTTAAGGGGACTAGTTTACAAAATGGTGTCATTTGTTGGGGTTTTCTACTGTTTAGACACATAAAGGGCTCTCCAAACGTGACTTGGCGTCCGATCTCAATTCCAGCCAAATCTGCATTGAAAAAGTCAAACGGCGCGCCTTCCCTTCCAAGCCCTGTCGTGCACCCAAACAGTGGTTTACCCCCACATATGGGGTATTCAGGAGAAATTGCACAACAAATTTTGTGGTTCATTTTCTCTTTTTACACTTGTGAAAATAAAAAAAAATTGGTTCTGAAGTAAAATGTTTGTAAAAAATAGTTAAATGTTTCCACAGAGACTTCTTACCTCTGCACATAGCATTCACTTGGTACGTCACTCACCTTTCCACAGAGACTTCTTACCTCTGCACATAGCATTCACTTGGCACGTCACTCAGCTTTCCATAGAGACTTCTTACCTCTGCACATAGAATTCACTTGGTATGTCTCTCAACTAACACCCTGCTTTACCCCAGTATTATTTATGACCTTGTTTACTTTGGCTTGATCATATGCATCTGGTCCACTCTTAATTATCTGACCAAGAGGAGCACAGACCGCTCCTCTCTGCTTCACACCTCAATGCACTTTGCAGCACATATATTGCATAGCACAAGTCTGCCAAGACTTTAGTCTGCAGTGTGTATCCTAGAAGTGTGTATCTTAAAAGTGTGAGATGATATGAAAATATGAATTAATCCAGAATTGAACCAGAAGGGAACAGAAGGTAACTGGAAAGAGTCACTGTAAACAATGTTTTTGTTTGTTTTCACTCTAACCCCTATAATCCTTCACTTTCTGATAACCCCACTAATCCCTACACCAAGCAAGGAACTGTTCATCTCTTCTTCAATCCTTCCAATCCATCTCACCTCTTCCTCAGATCTGTTCCTCAACATACAATCCTCTGTCTCCAAACACAGACAGCCCCCTCATGCCCTCTCCTGCTCCCACCTGCTAACCCTCTCTCTGCTCCTCCTCCCTGCAAGCGATATCTCTCCAAATCCTGGTCCTCCTCACCACATTCCCACAGTCATTCCTGCCTCCCATCCACACCCAATCACAACTTTCCCTAACCACTCCAACCTTATACACATTCGCCCAGCCCCAGCTTCCCCAGTCCCACTAACAGGAGCTCTGTGGAATGCTCGCTCTGTCTGCAACAAACTTTCTTTCATCCGTGATCTTTTTATTACTAACAAAATTTCCTTCCTCGCCATCACCGAAACCTGGCTCACCTCCTCTAACACAGCCTCTCCTGCTGCACTCTCATATGGTGGATTCCACCTTTCCCACACCCCCCGCCCCAGCTGCAAGCATGGTGGATGAGTTGGTTTTCTCCTGTCAGATAACTGCTCCTTCACCCCAATCCCACTGCCGCCCTCTGTTACCCTCCCTTCCTTCGAGGTGCACTCTGTGCACATCTACTCCCCCTCCAACCTCCAACTAGTTGTCATATACCGCCCTCTAGGGTCAGCCACCACCTTCTTTGACCACTTCACCACCTGGCTACTTAATTTCCTTTCCACTGATATCCCCACTATCATCTTGGGCGACTTCAACATCCCCATTGACACTTCCCTCTCAGCTGCCACTAAACTTCTATCTCTCACTTCCTCCTTCGGCCTCACTCAATGGTCTTCTGCAGCCACTCACAAAAATGGCCACACACTAGACCTCATCTTCACCCGCCTCTGCTCCCTATCTAGCCTCTCTAACTCACCTCTTCCTCTCTCTGATGACAACCTACTTACATTCTCTTCCCTCTCCTCCTCAGGTCCACAATCCCCACCTCAAAAACTCACACACCCTCGCAGAAATCTTCAACACCTCGATCTACACTCTGAATGCCTCCTCCCTCTTACAGACATAAGTTCCCTACACAATGCGGATGCCGCTGCCGCTCTATATAACACCACAATAGCTGTAGCTTTGGAATCAGTTGCCCCTCTCAAACATACCAAAGCTCGCAAAATCAACAGACAGCCCTGGCACACCAGTCTGACCAAAGAACTAAGGCGGGCTTCCAGGGCTGCTGAGCGGAGATGGAAAAAATGCCACTCCAATGAGGACTTCATCACATTCAAACAGTCCCTCACTACTTTCAAGGCCACACTCGCTGCAGCAAAACAAACCTACTTCTCATCTCTCATATCCTCCCTGTCTCACAACCCTAAACAGTTATTCAACACCTTCAATTCTCTCCTCCGCCCCCCAGCACCTCCTCCCTCTCCACTCATCTCAGCTGAAGACTTTGCCTCATTTTTCAAGGAGAAGATTGATAACATCACAGACAGTTTTGGTCAACATCCCCCAGTGCCCTTCCTCCTACCTGCCCTACCCTCCTCCCCCAAAACCAACTTCTCCACCATTACAGAAGCTCGACCCTCCACTCTACTCTCAAGATCACATCTCACTACCTGTGCACTTGACCTGATCCCATCCCACTTCATCCCAAACCACACCACAGTCTTCATCCCAACCCTAACCCATCTCTTCAACCTATCACTAACAACTGGCGTTTTCCCCTCAAGCTTTAAACATGCCTCAATCACACCTATCCTCAAGAAGCCCTCTCTTGACCCATCCTCTGTATCTAGCTATCGCCCTATATCACTTCTCCCCTATGACTCAAAACTACTGGAACAGCACGTCCATCTTGAACTATCCTCCCACCTCTCTTCTTGCTCCCTCCTTGACCACTTGCAATCTGGCTTCCGGCCACACCACTCCACTGAAACTGCCCTAACTAAGGTCACCAATGACCTACTAGCCGCCAAGGCCAAGCGACACTACTCTGTCCTCCTCCTCCTGGACCTGTCCTCTGCCTTTGACACAGTGGACCGTTCCCTACTACTACAGACCCTCTCATCTCTTGGTATCACAGACTTGGCCCTATCTTGGATTGCGTCATACCTAGCAGACCGGTCATTCAGCATCTCCCATTCGCACACCACCTCCTCACCGCGCCCCCTATCCGTCAGAGTCCCGCAAGGTTCAGTCCTAGGGCCCCTGCTCTTCTCTGTTTACACCTTCGGCCTCGGACAGCCCATAGAATCTCATGGCTTTCAGTATCATCTCTATGCTGATGACACCCAGATCTACATCTCTGGACCAGATATCACCTCCCTACTAAACAGAATCCCTCAATGTCTGTCTGCTATTTCATCCTTCTCCGCTAGATTTCTAAAACTTAATATGGACAAAACAGAATGAATCATCTTTCGCCCATCTCACGTGACCCCCCCCAACGGACCTATCCATTAAAGTAAACGGCTGCCCACTCTCTCCAGTCCCACAAGCTCGCTGCCTCGGGGTTATCCTTGACACTGATCTCTCTTTCAAACCACATATCCAAGCCCTTTCCGCTTCCTGCCGACTTCAACTCAAAAATATTTCATGGATCCGTACATTCCTCAACCAAGAATCTGCAAAACCCCTAGTCCATGCCCTCATCATCTCCCGCCTTGACTACTGCAACCTCCTGCTTTGTGGCCTCCCCTCTAACACTCTCGCACCCCTCCAATCTATTCTTAACTCTGCTGCCCGACTAATCCACCTGTCCCCCCGCTATTCCCCGGCCTCTCCCCTCTGTCAATCCTTGCACTGGCTCCCCATTACCCAAAGACTCCAGTTCAAAACTCTAACCATGACATACAAAGCCATCCACAACCTTAGTCCTCCTTACATCTGTGACCTAGTCTCCCGATACTTACCTGCACGAAACCTCCGATCCTCACAAGATCTCCTTCTGTACTCCCCTCTTATCTCCTCTTCCCACAATCGCATACAAGATTTCTCCTGCGCATCCCCTCTACTCTGGAACTCTCTACCACAACATATCAGACTCTCACCTACCATGGAAACCTTCAAAAAGAACTTGAAGACCTACCTCTTCCGACAAGCCTACAACTTGCAGTAACCACAGATCCACCAAATCGCTGCACGACCAGCTCTACCCTCGCCTACTGTATCCTCACCCATCCCATTGTAGATTGTGATCCCTCGCGGGCAGGGTCCTCTCTCATCCTGTACCAGTCGTGACTTGTATTGTTTAAGATTACTGTACTTGTATGTATTATGTATACCCCTCCTCACATGTAAAGCGCCATGGAATAAATGGCGCTATAATAATAAATAATAATAATAAAATGTTAATTTTTTCCTTCTACATTGCTTCAGTTCCTGTGAAGCATGTAAAGGGTTAAGAAACTTCTTGAATGTGGTTTTGAGCACCTTGAGGGGTGCAATTTTTGGAATGGTGTCACTTTTGGGTATTTCATGTCATATTAACCCCTAAAAGTGACTTCAAATGTGATGTGGTCCATAAAAAAATGTTTTTTAACATTTTGCTGTAAAAATGAGAAATCACTGGTCAACTTTTAACCTTTATAAATTCCTAACAAAAAATGTTGCTTCCAAAATTGTGCTGATGTAAAGTAGACATGTGTGAAATGTTATTTATTAAGTATTTTGTGTGATATATCTCTGATTTAACAGCATAAAAATTAAAAGTTTGAAAATTGCAAAATTGAAAAAATTTTCGCAATATTTCCGCTTTTTTCATAAAGAAACGCATGTTATATCGAAGAAATTTTAACACTAACATGTAGTACATTGTATCACGAAAAAACATTCTCAGAGTCAGCGGGATCCATTAAAGCGTTCCAGAGTTATAGCCTCATAAAGTGACAGTGGTCAGAATTGTAAAAATTGGCCTGGTCATTAAGCTGCAAATTGGCTCCGTCACTAAGGGGTTAATAAGCAAATAGGAGGGTAAAACAGTGCAGCAAGACATAGGACATGTGAAGAGTGCACAGAAGCACCCTCATTTGCATATAAAAAAATAAAATATTAAGCTAAGGTAAAACTGTATATGCCTGGGCTATGTCCCCTATATAAATGTGCATGCAGAATAATTTGCATTTTGGGGATGAAATACTCCTTTTATATATCATCGTTCTCAGCAACACATTGTCCTGTGTACATGTGCTGCTGTGAACAATGCTAGTCTATGTGCACAGGACGATCATATTATCATTCTGTGCACATGAAAGTGAGGAAACATCCTGTGTAAACAGCCTATTAAGCGACTGCTGATCAGCTTCATATAACACCTTATGTGAATGTGTGGCGCCCCCAGGAGTATGGTCGCCACAATGGCATTGCCTTCCTCCTAGGGAGTGTGATGTCATGCTTGGAAGCAATAAAGGATCTCTCTGGCAGTTAATCACAACACACAACACAGCTCCCACTCCAGGCCAGCAGAGGGAGCTCTGAACCCAAAAACCGGGGGAAGAGCTGATCTCTGGGGGCCAGGAAGGGGAAATTTAGTTAGCTCGTGTGAGGAGGGCAACGTGTGTGGACGTGGAGGAGAAGAGCTGGGGGATTGAGCAGAGAGTTCAGGCTCATTCCCAGCTATAGCGCCTGATCTGGAGCCCGGTATCCAAGGCTGTATGGACACTGATGGTCCTGCAACAGAAACCAGAGGAATAGGAAGCTGTAAATGCTCTATTCCCACATAAGACTCGGAGGCACAACAGCAACGTGTGAGCCAGAAGAGAAAGGCTACAGCTGTCTGCCATACGAGGGAGTTCTAAAGAGAATAAGCAAGTGGAACTTCAGTGTAACACAGTACTGCAAGTACTTAAACCTAAGCGCTAGGAAGAAGACTACACAACCCATCTGCCTAGAGAGATTCCTAAGTTGCTTCCAGGCTAGCCAGCTCCTGTGCCATCTGTAAACTGGACCCTGGACTGCATTTGCCAAGCAAAGTAAAGGTAAAGAAACTGCACCCTGTTGTCCTTGCCTTCTTCCTGCAAACTCTCCAGCACTACTACATCTCTGTGCCAAACACTACACCCTCTTCCTCAACACCTACCCTCTTCATCTACTCTGCCCTGGGACTACAGCCCTGCCTGTGGAGGGCTACACCATCATTGCTGCACCACACCATCTGTCCCAGAGGATCTGTCTGCAGCGTTGGCTTAACACCTTCATTGCCGAACACCACAGGTGGCGTCACAAATCATTCACTCATAAACTTTATTCCATCACTTTATCCCATTTACATGGGCGCCCAGGGCCACGGACCGGGTCACCGCTGCTGTGACATTCCCCTCTGAGAGACCGGCCCGGTACCGAGTACCCCACAGCCCTGGGAGGGGCGACCCATTTTGGCGTCACGAACAGGATTTACGGAGCCCGGTGTCCCCGGATCCTGTGTGCCAGAGACTGTATTTTGTGCCATAGACTATTTGTGCAATTGCCGCCATTACCCCGCTGCTTGGCACACGCAGGAAGCCGAAAGGGCGGGCCGTCGTGGGCGGAGTGAGCCAAAAAGCGCGGAAAAAGTGAAGTGCCAGCGCGTGGGAAGTGAGAAGCAGAGGCCTGGAGTCCCAGCGTCGCCCTGATCATCCAGCCTGCAAAGCGGCAACCGGTAAGCCAGCGCAACCCAGGGCTTGGCCAACGTTAACTAGGGGGGAAGAGAATGTCTGAAGCAAGAACAGACACAACGGCGGACGCCACTGCAAACCCCACAGTGCCACAAGCTGCAGGGCCCAGTGCAGCTGCGGCTCCCATAGTGCCGCTGCATCCAGCGCTGCCTCCAGAGCACCGCAAGAATCAGCGCCCACCGCAGCAGTCCCCCTTATGCCGCTGTCCATGCCCTATATACCGGGAGCGGCCTGGCTACCGCAGTACTCAGGGGGGTCACATACCCTGAGTGAAATAAAAGAGAGACTGTGCAGTTTGTTTGAGGTGTATCCTCTGTCTGAAAGCCAGAAAGTAAACATCCTTATTGGACAGCTAATGGGTGCAGCGCAAAGGGAAGTAAAAGCCTGGCAGGAAACTGATAAAGAGACTGTTAAAAAGATTCTGGCTAAGCTCAGAAGCACCTTTGACACCTGCACTGCAGCTGAAATAAAGATGAGATTCTTTGGGTGTAAGCAGAGAGCGCAGGACAGTATACAGGACTATGCTCTTAACCCGCAGGAGGCGCTGCGAGCCATCAAGCAGATTGATCCAGACAGTGTGAAAGATGAAGACAGACTGTTAAAGGAGCAATTTATTGAGGGCCTCTTATACAGTACCCACAGAGCACAGCTGCGCATCATAGCCCTGCAAAACCCTGACCTAGACTTTGCAGACTTCAAATACAGGGCTATCAGGGTGCTTCATGAACCAAATGTCAGCCGTCCAGCGCCCCCTAGGTGCCCAGCGATCACATACCATCAAGAAGCAGCATCTTTCTCTCTCAGCCCGGTGGATTCTGATGCACTGACTCTGGACAAAGACCCTTCTGCCAAACTGCGTCTTCAGGTCCAGGAGCTGACTAAAAATATGGCTGCACTTGCTAAAACTGTGCAGTCCGTGCAGGTGTCATCAAAGGAGAAGATCCAGCTGGCCTCCTGTCCAGAGGATGTCCCGTGGCTACGGAAGAAGAGGATCCCGCCACGCCGAGGGAGAGGCAACGATCGCTATGACCAGAACGGACGTTCCAGCTGTCGTCACTGCAACAAGGCAGGCCACATTGCAAGATTCTATTATTTAAACGAGCAACCCCTGGGGCAGAGGGCCAACCCCGAGGAGTAGGACCACAAGGCCCAAAGAACTGGCGAGCCAAGTATGTTGGAGGGCGACCGGTCCTCCCAGTTGTGATTGACGGCATCCCCATTAACGCTTTGATGGACACTGGCTCTCAGGTGACAACTATGCCATATATCCTTTACAAGCGGTATTGGGCTTACTCTGAACTTACTCGCGGCCCAAGTGATGAACTCACAGTAGTTGCCAGCAATGGTCAGTCTTTGCCGCAAGTAGGATGTAAAGAGATTACTATTAAAGTGGGGCGAGTAGAGTTAAAATCTCAAGGTCTGATAGTTGTAGACATTGATCGATGAGAATGTAACCCAATGGTGACCCTTGGTACTAATGTGATTGAAAATTGTCTTGCCGAGGTTATTGTTTTGTTGCAACAGGTGGCTGAGACTGCTGGTTCCAGTGAACAACGAGTCCTGCAGAAGGAGATCAAGGCCCTGATGCAAAGACAGCAGGTAGAACTATCTGGCGGAGAAATTGGCAGCGTCAGAGTGAGTGATTCTTTCCCCACTGCGATACCCCCCAGATGTGAAATGTTAATTTGGTGTCAGGCAGCCATAGGCCTCAGAGGAAAAGATTACCAAGCATTGGTAGAGCCAGTGTACTCTGATAGCAGGCCCTCTGTCCTGACAGCCAGAGGGGTAGTTGATGTCCGCAAAGGGAGAGTACCTGTACGCCTCTTGAATTGTGGGGAGGAGGAGGCCACAATACCTCGGTATGCCACAGTTGCTAAGCTGCTTACTGTCAGTAACAATGCAATACGGGCAACAGAGCCCTTGGTCTCATCCAACCAGGTGGAGGACAATGGCTCTGTAAAGCAGCTGGAGGAGTGGTGTCAGCAGTTGCAGGTGGGAACTGACTCCACCCCTTCATACCAAAAACATGGGGTTTACCAAGTGACTCAGGAGTATGAGCAGGTATTCAGTAAACACCCTCTAGACTTTGGGAAGGCAAAAGGGGTTCAACACCATATCCCCACTGGAGATCATCCACCCATTAAAGAAAGGTACCGGCCTATACCCCCAACACAATATCAATGTGCCCAAAGTATGTTGCGGGAAATGAAGGAAGTTGGGGTGATCAGAGACAGTTGTAGCCCCTGGGCAGCTCCAATAGTCTTTGTGAAAAAGAAAGATGGTACCATGAGAATGTGTGTTGATTACAGAAAAATTAACAGCATTACACATAAGGATGCCTACCCATTACCCAGAATTGAAGAGTCATTAGCTGCACTTAAAACTGCTAACTATTTTTCCACCTTAGATCTCACTAGTGGGTATTGGCAGGTTCCCGTGGCAGAGGCAGACAAGAAGAAAACAGCGTTTACTACACCAATGGGCCTCTGCGAGTTCAACTACATGCCGTTCGGGCTCTGCACTGCCCCTGGGACATTTCAACGGCTAATGGAGTGCTGTCTTGGACACAAGAACTTCGAGACGGTCCTGTTGTACCTTGATGATGTCATTGTTTTCTCCAAGACTTATGAAGACCATCTGAAGCACCTGGCTGAGGTGTTTGAAGCCTTGTCCAACTTTGGCCTGAAAGTGAAGCCATCCAAATGCCACCTCCTGAAGCCCAAGGTACAGTACCTCGGTCATGTAGTGAGTGCAGAAGGTGTGGCACCGGATCCTGACAAAGTCACTGTCATCCGGGACTGGCAGAAGCCCAGCAACCTCCATGAAGTACGTCAATTCCTCCGGTTAGTAGGGTACTACCGAAGGTTCATCAAAGGCTTCACTGAGATAGCCACGCCTATGCAAAATTTTCTGGTGGGCCAGCCCAAGAAAGCCAGAAACAAGAGTTCTACATTTGAATGGAATGAAGAACTGGAGAGGTCCTTCACTCGACTGAAGATGGCTCTCACAGGAGATGAAGCTCTGGCCTACCCAGATTATGACCAACCATTTGTTTTGTATACTGATGCCAGCAACGTGGGACTGGGAGCAGTACTGTCACAGGTACAGAATGGCAAAGAAAGAGTGATCTCCTACGCCAGCAGGAAGCTTCGTCCCACTGAAAGGAATCCTGACAACTACAGTTCCTTCAAACTGGAGTTCCTCGCCATAGTCTGGGCTGTGACTGAACTATTCAAGCACTACCTAGCTTCAGCCAAGTTTACCATCTTCACTGACAACAACCCGTTGACTCACTTGGAAACTGCAAAACTAGGTGCACTGGAGCAGCGATGGATGGCCCGGCTGTCTAACTATGAATTTACTATCAAGTACCGAGCGGGGCACAAGAATGCCAATGCTGATGCGCTGTCCAGAATGCCCAATCTGCCAGATGCAGGAGAAGACCCTGAGGCACTCGAAGAAATAGAGTTACCTGCCTTACACCGGCCAACTGCGGCCAAACGTGCCCAAGGAGTGAGAAACAGACGGTCTGTCGTGAAAGAGGCCACCCTAAATCCATTGCCTCACCATGACTGGGCAGAAACCCCGGATAGTGACTCCGCAGTTCGCCTGGTAAAGGAGCTACTGTCACAAGCTGACTCACGCCCAGGTCCAGATGCTCCTGAAGAAACCCAGCAGTTGTGGAAGGAAAGAGGCAGGCTGTTCCTCTATGAGGGAAAGCTGTGTCGGAGGAGTATCAATGCCCACACTCATGAGCTGGTCTGGCAGGTGGTAGTCCCAAAGATGGAGGCATCAATGGTCTTGGAAGTATACCACAATGGAACTGGACACTTCGAATGGAAGAAGTTGGAGGCCTTGCTCCGGGAGAGATTCTACTGGGCTGGTATGAGGAAGGCCATTGAAAATTGGTGCCGGGAGTGTGAACAATGCAACCTGCGCAGGAAGGACCGTAACTGCCAGCGAGCTCCTTTGCAGCTAATAATAACCAAACAACCCCTTGAGTTGGTTGCCCTGGACCATGTGAAGCTGGTTCCAAGCCGTTCAGGCTACATTTATGCTCTTACCATCGTTGACCACTACTCAAGATTCCTGGTAGTCGTGCCTGTCAAGGATCAAACAGCCAGGACAGCAGCCAGAGCATTCCAACAGCACTTTTGTCGACCACATGGATATCCCGAGTGTGTACTTACAGATCAAGGTCCAGCCTTTGAGGCAGAAGTGTTCCAGGAATTCTGTAACTTGTACAGTTGCAAGATGATCAGGACAACACCGTACCATCCACAGACCAATGGCATGTGTGAAAAGATGAATCAGGTGGTGATCGATCTACTGAAGACCTTGCCTTTGGAAGAGAGGAATCTGTGGCCAGAGAAGTTGCCAGATCTGGTCGACCTCTACAATCACGTTCCTGTGAATTCCACCAACTGCTCTCCAGCCTACCTAATTAGAGCGAGGCCTGGCAAGCTGCCTATTGATTTGGATATGGGAGTCCTGACACCTGAGGTAACATCACCAGATGCTGACTGCAGTGGCGTAGCGCGGTCCGCCCCAGGCGGCACATGTGTGGGGGCGGCGGGGCAGCAGCAGCAATTTCTCTCTGTGGGAGAAGCGCAGAGGCAGTGAGGCACAGTGCAGTGCAGCGGCGGGCAGGGAGCAATCACAGCAGCTCCGCTGCCTGCAAGAGGGAATAGCAGGAGCAGAGCTGCAAGGGTCCGTCCTGCTTCCTGCCCGGATGCTGCGCTTCCTGTTTGACACAGAGAAGCGCCGCTGAATGATGTCATCATTCAGCGGCCGCTGCTGTGTGAGCGAGGAAGCGCGGGCGAAGTTGCGGACAGGTGAGAGGAGAGAGGTGGTGTCTGTGTGTATGTATGTCTGTGTGTGTATGTATGTCTGTGTGTGTATGTCTGTCTGTCTGTGTGTATGTCTGTGTGTGTGTCTTTGTGTGTGTAGGTTAGCCTGGCCCTGGAGGAGATGGGGACATGAGAAGACTGTGATGGGGAGAGAAGGCCATAATGCCTGGGCCTGGGGTGATGGGAGAAGGCCATGAGGGGGTAATGGGAGAAGGCCATGATGGGGGTGATGCAGAGAAGGCAATGATGGGGAGAAGACAATGATGGGGTGATGGAGCAAGCAATGATGGGAGTGATGGGGAGAAGGCAGTGATGGGGTGAAGGAGAAAGCAATGATGGGAGTGATGGAGCAGGCAATGATGGGGGTGATGGAGCAGACAATGATGGGAGTGATGGAGTGATGGAGCAGGCAATGATGGGGTGATGGAGTAGGCAATGATGGGAGTGATGGGGAGAAGACAATGATGGGGTGATGGAGCAGGCAATGATGGGAGTGATGGGGTGATGGAGAAGGCAGTGATGGGGAGAAGACAATGATGGGGTGATGGAGCAGGCAATGATGGGAGTCATGGGGAGAAGGCAGTGATGGGGTGATGGAGAAGGCAATGATGGGAGTGATGGGGAGAAGACAATGATGGGAGTGATGGAGCAGGCAATGATGGGGGTGATGGAGCAGACAATGATGGGAGTGATGGAGCAGGCAATGATGGGGGTGATGGAGCAGACAATGATGGGGTGATGGAGCAGGCAATGATGGGAGTCATGGGGAGAAGGCAGTGATGGGGTGATGGAGAAGGCAATGATGGGAGTGATGGGGAGAAGACAATGATGGGGTGATGGAGCAGGCAATGATGGGAGTGATGGAGCAGGCAATGATGGGGGTGATGGAGCACACAATGATGGGAGTGATGGAGCAGGCAATGATGAGGGTGATGGAGCAGACAATGATGGGGTGATGGAGCAGGCAATGATGGGAGTCATGGGGAGAAGGCAGTGACGGGGTGATGGAGAAGGCAGTGATGGGAGTGATGGGGAGAAGACAATGATGGGGTGATGGAGCAGGCAATGATGGGAGTGATGGAGCAGGCAATGATGGGGGTGATGGAGCAGGCAGTGATGGGGTGATGGAGAAGGCAATGATGGGGTGATGGAGCAGGCAATGATGGGAGTCATGGAGAGAAGGCAGTGATGGGGTGCTGGAGAAGGCAATGATGGGAGTGATGGGGAGAAGACAATGATGGGGTGATGGAGCAGGCAATGATGGGAGTGATGGGGAGAAGGCAGTGATGGGGTGAAGGGGAAGGCAATGATGGGAGTGATGGAGCAGGCTATGATGGGGTGATGGAGCAGACAATGATGGGAGTGATGGAGTGATGGAGCAGGCAATGATGGGAGTCATGTGGAGAAGGCAGTGATGGGTGATGGAGAAGGCAATGATGGGAGTGATGGGGAGAAGACAATGATGGGGTGATGGAGCAGGCAATGATGGGAGTGATGGGGAGAAGGCAATGATGGGAGTGAAGGAGAAGGCAATGATGGGAGTGATGGAGCAGGCAATGATGGGGGTGATGGAGCAGGCAATGATGGGAGTGATGGGGTGATGGAGCAGGCAATGATGGGAGTGATGGGGTGATGGAGAATGCAATGATGGGAGTGATGGGGAGAAGACAATGATGGGGTGATGGAGCAGGCAATGATGGGGAGAAGACAATGATGGGGTGATGGAGCAGGCAATGATGGGAGTGATGGGGAGAAGGCAGTGATAGGGTGAAGGAGAAGGCAATGATGGGGAGAAGGCAGGGGTGGGGGTGATGGGGAGAAGGCAATGATGGGAGTGATGGGGTGATGGAGAATGCAATGATGGGAGTGATGGGGAGAAGGCAGTGATAGGGTGAAGGAGAAGGCAATGATGGGGAGAAGGCAGGGGTGGGGGTGATGGGGAGAAGGCAATGATGGGGGTGATGGAGAGGGCAATGATGGGGTGGTGGGGGGAAAATAAATGATGATGGGGTGGTGGGGGAGAATGCAATGACGGTGGTGGTGGAAAGGGCAATAAATGGGGGTGGTGGAGGAGGAGGAAATGATGGAGGTGGTGGAATGGGCAATGATGGGAGTGATGGGGGAGAAAGCAAAGATAGTGGTGGGGAGAAGAAAATGATGGAGGTGGTGAAGAGGGCAATGATGGGGTGGGGAGAGGACAATAATGGGATGCAAGGGGAGGAGGACAATCCCATTACTTACCATCCTCTCTAGTTATATATGATGCCGTCCCTTATTATATAGCTTCCTCTGCTGGAATGTATAGTGCTGTCTCTTAGTGTATTCTTGTTAATTTTGTTATTTACAGTGCCCTCTTTTATTACATAGTCCCCTCTCTTTTTAGATATAAAATGACTGCTGATCGAGGAGCCGGTGACCAAACTACCAGTCCATCAGCTCCTCCATTAGAAAGGAAGCTTTCCCATGCTCCATCAGCCATCATTGCATTATACAGCTAACAAGACAGGACGGTATGTAATAAAAAAAACAGGGCTCTATATAATCCAATATGTAAGGTCTGTCACATTATTAAAAATTATTATTAAAAAAGCCATTAGGTCTTCATCCAGCATCATCAAGCTAATACATACATATACTGTATATATAGAGAGAGAACTGCAAGAAGATGAAAGTCTAGAAATAATAACAGCAGAGTTAGTAGCAGACTAAAAATTAGATCTTTGAGTGTAGTGTGGGCTCTTCGGATGCTTCCAGATTATCAACGACCAAAGGGGCGGCAAATTTTTCGACCGCCCCGGGCGCTACAAACAGTTGCTACGCCACTGGCTGACTGGGATACAGAACCGCAGCAACAGTACCGTAGAGTACAAGAGTGTGTAGAAAAGAGTCTAGCTCAGGCGAGACAAAAACAGGAAAAGAACTACAGTCAACATGCACCTGCAGTTCCCTTGTCACCAGAAGAACAAGTCCTAAAGAGGAAAAGAAGGATGCATAAATTGGATGACCAATGCGAAGCTGAACCCTACACCGTCTTACCATCAAACTTCGACAACACCAAAGTGTGCCTTATCAGTAAGGATGGAGGAGAAACCTCATCAGCAGTGTCGAGAGATCATCTGAAACTGTGCCCTGACCAACTAAAGGACAGAATGGAAGAACAAAACAACAGGAAGAAGAAGAAAAGGTCAACACTGTACTTGGAGAATTTCCTGCAAAGTGGACAAGAATGGATCAAGCCATTGTAGTCCCTGTCCTAATCTTTCCCCAGTCTACTGCAACTGAAGTAGCAGAGACTCAAGAGAACTCTGAAAATCAGGAAGTTCAGGCAGCGGATGTTACACCAGCAGTGGAGCCATAGAACCTTTGCCCTGCCAGTGGTGACTCTGTCATGCCCATGGTGAGTCTAAGAGTTCACAGACGGTTACGACCCAGTTTACCCACACCAGTTCTATGTAGGTCTGTCCATAGTACCCAAGGTATTCGACCCCTAAGGTTCCGCATATAGATAAGTTTTGTAAATGTTAATCTGTAAATATGCAACATTTCAAGTTTTGTGCCTACAGAGACTCTGTAAGACTTTTTGGATATTTTCATTTGTTTCAATGGACAGTTGGACCACAGGACTATGTGTGGTCAAAACTCTATTTGTAAATAGTTTGCCAACTTGCTCAGGAATTGGACCATGGACATTGACGCATGGACTAATCGTCACAAGGACTATTTTTGAGCTTTGGTTTTTGTATTTTTCATTTTTTTTAAGTCTTGTTATATTTACAATTGTTTATGTGTTAATATGTTTTACATGTTTTCTCTTCAGTCCGGGAGTACTGAATTGCACTAGGGGGAGTGGCGCCCCCAGGAGTATGGTCGCCACAATGGCATTGCCTTCCTCCTAGGGAGTGTGATGTCATGCTTGGAAGCAATAAAGGATCTCTCTGGCAGTTAATCACAACACACAACACAGCTCCCACTCCAGGCCAGCAGAGGGAGCTCTGAACCCAAAAACCGGGGGAAGAGCTGATTTCTGGGGGCCAGGAAGGGGAAATTTAGTTAGTTCGTGTGAGGAGGACAACGTGTATGGATGTGGAGGAGAAGAGCTGGGGGACTGAGCAGAGAGTTCAGGCTCATTCCCAGCTATAGCGCCTGATCTGGAGCCTGGTGTCCAAGGCTGTATGGACACTGATGGCCCTGCAACAGAAACCGGAGGAATAGGAAGCTGTAAATGCTCTATTCCCACATAAGACTCGGAGGCACAACAGCAACGTGTGAGCCAGAAGAGGAAGGCTACAGCTGTCTGCCATACGAGGGAGTTCTAAAGAGAATAAGCAAGTGGAACTTCAGTGTAACACAGTACTGCAAGTACCTAAACCTAAGCGCTAGGAAGGAGACTACACAACCCATCTGCCTAGAGAGATTCCCAAGTTGCTTCCAGGCTAGCCAGCTCCTGTGCCATCTGTAATCTGGACCCTGAACTGCATTTGCCAAGCAAAGAAAAGGTAAAAAAACTGCACCCTGTTGTGTCCTTGCCTTCACCTGCAAACTCTCCAGCACTGCTACATCTCTGTGCCAAACACTACACCCTCTTCCTCAACACCTACCCTCCTCATCTTCTCTGCCCTGGGACTACAGCCCTGCCTGTGGAGGGCTACACCATCATTGCTGCACCACACCATCTGTCCCAGAGGATCTGTCTGCAGCGTCGGCTTAACACCTTCATTGCCGAACACCACAGGTGCGTCACAAATCATTCACTCATAAACTTTATTCCATCACTTTATCCCTTTTACATGGGCGCCCAGGGCCACGGACCAGGTCACCGCTGCTGTGACATTCCCCTCTGAGAGACCGGCCCGGTACCGAGTACCCCACAGCCCTGGGAGGGGCGACCCAAATGCACCTTATGTGAATGCACCTTAGATCTAAGTACCTGCCTCAATGATGACTTCTCACATCCACAGTTCATCTCCGCAGGCTTCCATCTATTCCGGCCTTCTGCAGCACATCCCGAAATGGTGCCCATAATAATATTAGTGTCATTATAATGTACCTGAATAAATAAAACATCCATGCTGTGCCCCTAAATTTAAAAAAAATCCCTCACTGTGCTCCCTGCACAAAAAATGAACCCACATTGTCTCACTTGTGGCAAACTGTCACCACACTATTCTATCCTATAAAATATTCTCAGTACATTGTCTTCCCTAGTGAGATGTGACAGTCACACCATCCCCTCATAAATGAAAACCACCACTTATTCCTCTCCATTATCCATACCAATCTCTCCCCCATGTTCTCCACACCATGCTTCCCCCCTCATGTTCTACATACTATGCTTCCCCCTCTCATGTTCTACATACTAGGCTTTACCCCATAGTCTCCATTCTGTGTTACCACCTTCATGTTCTCCATACTATGCTTAGACCATCATATTATCCATACCATGCTTCCCCCCCTCATGTTCTCCATATTATGCTTCCCCATCTTGTCCTTCATACTATGCTTCCACCCTTATGTTCTCCATACCATGCCTCCCCACCTCTATACTCTCCATACCATGCTTCCTCACTCATGATCTCCATACCATACTTCCCCATTCATATTCTCCATACTGTGCTTCACCCTCTCATGTTCTCCATACTGTGCTTCCCCCCTCATGTTCTTATAATAATAATAATAATAAATTTTATTTTTATAGCGCCGACATATTCCGCAGCACTTTACATTTCAGAGGGGATTTGTACAGACAATAGACATTACAGCATAACAATAATCACATACAGTAGATTATAACAAATAACAAGAGGAGTGAGGGCCCTGCTCGCAAGCTTACAGTCTATGAGGAAAGAGGTAGACACGAAAGGTGGGTGGTAACAGTTGCTCTGATTGTATGGACCAGCCATAATGTTAAGTGTGTAACAGTACAGACACAGAGGGCTAATGGATGCATAAAGCATGTGGGAACATGATGCTGGGAACCTGGTTATGGTAAAACTTTTGGCTCTGCCACACAGGGATAGGTTAGGTTAATGTGTTGAGGCGATAGGCCAGTCTGAATAAATGCGTTTTCAGGACACGCTTAAAATTGTGGGGATTGGGGACTAATCGTATTGACCTGGGAAGTGCATTCCAAAGAATTGGCGCGGCACGTGTAAAGTCTTGGAGACGGGAGTGGGAGGTTCTGACTATTGAGGATACTAACCTCAGGTCATCAGCAGAATGGAGGGCGCGGGTAGGGTGGTATACTGAAACAAGGGAGGAGATGTAGGGTGGTGCTGAGCCATGGAGGGCTTTGTGGGTGAGGGTAATAAGTTTATACTGAATTCTGGAGTGGATGGGTAGCCAGTGTAATGACTGGCACAAGGTAGAGGCATCGGTGTAACGATTGGTGAGGAATATGATCCTGGCTGCAGCATTCAAGACAGATTGGAGAGGGGAGAGTTTGGTAAGAGGGAGACCGATTAGAAGAGAGCTACAATAGTCGAGACGAGAATGAATAAGAGAAACAGTAAGAGTTTTTGCAGAGTCAAAAGTAAGAAAAGGTCGAATTCTAGAAATGTTTTTGAGGTGCAGATGACAAGAGCGAGCCAGTGATCGAATGTGGGGGGCAAAGGAAAGCTCAGAATCAAGTATGACCCCAAGACAGCGGGCATGTTGCTGGGGAGTAATAGTGGAACCACACACAGAAATAGCAATGTCGGGTATAGGTGCATTAGTAGCGGGAGGAAACACCAGGAGTTCAGTCTTTGACAGGTTCAGTTTCAGATATAGTGAGGACATGATATTAGACACAGCGTTTAGAAAATCGCCAGTGTTTTCTAGAAAGGCTGGCGTGATGTCAGGAGAAGAAGCGTATAATTGGGTGTCATCAGCATAGAGATGGTACTGGAAACCAAATCTACAGATTGTTTGACCAATAGGGGCAGTGTACAAGGAGAAGAGGAGGGGGCCTAGAACCGATCCTTGAGGAACCCCAACAGTAAGGGGAAGGTGAGAGGAGGAGGAACCGGCAAAAGAAACAGTAAAGGAGCGGTCGGAGAGATAGGAGGAGAACCAGGAGAGAACGGTGTCCTTGAGGCCAATGGAATGGAGCATAGTGAGGAGGAGCTGATGATCCACAGTGTCGAATGCTGCAGAGAGATCCAAGAGAATTAGCATGGAGTAATGACCATTTGATTTAGCTGTTAGCAGATCATTAGAGACTTTAGTGAGGGCAGTTTCAGTGGAGTGTAAAGAGCGGAAATCGGATTGGAGAGGGTTGAGAAGAGAGTTTTCTGAGAGATAGCGGATAAGACGGGAGTGGACCAGGCGTTCCAGGAGTTTAGAGATGAAGGGAAGATTAGAGACAGGTCTATAGTTAGCGGCACAGTTTTGGTCGAGGGATGGTTTTTTAAGTAGTGGATGTATGATGGCATGCTTAAATGAGGAGGGAAAAATACCAGAAGAGAGAGAGAGGTTAAATATTTTAGTTAGGTGAGGGGTGACAGCAGGGGAAAGGGACTGGAGGAGATGTGACGGAAATGGGTCACTGGTGCAAGTAGTTGGGCGAGAAGATGCAAGGAGCCTGCTTACTTCTTCTTCTGTGACTGGTTCAAAATCAGAGAGTGAGTTAGATGCAGTGGGGGAGGGAGGACAGTGCATGGTATGAGGGGATTTGGAGATAATTTCCTGTCGGATCTGGTCAATTTTTTTCTTTGAAGTAATTGGCCAGATCGTCAGCTCGGAGCTCCGTGGTTGGGGCCTGTACTCTTGGATTGAGCAGAGAATGAAAAGTGTCAAAGAGACGTTTCGGGTTATTGGACAGTGAGGTGATGAGGGTGTTGAAATAGGTTTGTTTGGAGAGGTGAAGGGCAGTGTTGTATGTTCTAAGCATAAACTTAAAATGGATGAAATCTTCGTGTAGATTGGATTTTCTCCACAGACGTTCGGCGCACCTGGAGCACCGCTGCAGGAAACGTGTTTGCACCGTGTGCCAGGGTTGTCGCCGTCTGTGTTGTGGTGTTCTATTTATAGGGGGTGCAAATTCATCCAGGGCAATTTGAAGTGTTTCATTGTAATGCTTCAATGCAGAATCAGGACACGAGAGGGAGGAGATAGGGGCCAATGAAGACTGCAAGTTCTTCAGAAGTTTCTGGGTGTTAATGGCCTGTATGTTTCTATAAGTCTGGACAGTGGGGGTGACCTGAGCAGCCTGGCAGTTCTTTATAGAGAATGAAAGAAGATTGTGGTCAGAGAGCGGGAGAGGGGAGTTTGCAAAATCATCCACTGCACAAAGCCGAGAGAAGACCAAGTCGAGGGAGTTTCCGTCTTCATGCGTTGGAGAATTAGTAAGCTGCGAAAGGCCAAATGAGGTTAGAGATAAAAGGTGAGTAGCAGATGGGGAGAGGGGAAGAGCAATGGGGATGTTGAAATCTCCCATGATGAGGGTAGGGATGTCACAGGAGAGAAAATGTGGAAGCCAAGTGGCAAAATGATCCAGGAACTGATGGGAGGGGCCGGGAGGACGATACACCTCCGCCACTTGCATGGAGAAGGGGGTGTAGAGTCTGACGGCATGGACCTCAAAAGAAGGGAAGACAAGTGAGGGTACTTGAGGGATAACCTGAAAGGTACATTTTGGTGATAGGAGCAGACCAACGCCTCCACCAGCTCTATTGTCTGATCTTGGGGTATGAGAGAAGTGTAGCCCCCCGTATGAAAGAGCAGCAGCAGCGGTAGTATCTGACTGCTGGATCCAGGTTTCAGTAAGAGCCAGGAGGTTAAGAGAATTAGAAAGGAAAAAGTCATGAGTGAAGGAGACTTTGTTACACACTGAGCGAGAATTCCAAAGTGCACAATTAAGAGAGACAGATGGCATGCAGGGAATATTAATAAGATTAGAGGGGTTTCTGAGTGTAGCAGTGGGGGGGTTTGACTTTCTATAACATGGGGGACCAGGGTTGGGAGCAATGTCTCCTGCGACTAAGAGAAGGAGGATAGAAAGAGTGAGCAGATGGTTAAGTGATTTGTGAGAGCGTCTCTGGTGTTGAATGGTGGGACTGCCTGGATCTGTGCAATTTAACAATGTGAAAAGAGCGTGAGTGCTATACATAGGAGAGGAAAGAAGCGAGGGGCCAATATGGATGGAGTGTGGAGAGTTAATGCCAGGGCGGTGGATGTGTGTGAATGCAGCGGCCAGGATATAAATTACACAAATGCATATGGTATATATTTGTTGTGCTCCAAATGTACAGGGAGTAGATGTATATAAATGTCTTACCTGTCTCCTGCCCTGTCTAACTGCCATGTTATAACTGCCAGAAGTACTTTGATACATGTACTTTGATTACATGTGCATAAATGCCACCCCTGCATAAATGCTCCCCCTAGCTATGTCTGAATATATAGGAGGTTAAGGCTAAGTTTTTTTTTTTGTTTTTTTTTTGGCTCTCTCTTCTCGTTAATCAATCACACTAAATTGAGACACCAGGACCCAATAAAATGTTGTGGTCAAATAAACACATGTCCAGCACTACATGGATCATAAAGCACTTTGAAAAGTTTCTTGACCTCACAACATAAGGGGACAAGCAGAGTAAGTTGAAAAAAACTATATACCAGATATAAGTTTGCAGAGTTGAAAACACATAGATAGCATTCAGGATTAACTGCTTGCTGACATTGAATGGAGACACAGGAGTGGATTCAGAGCAGAGATTGGAAAAGCTGGTTACCAGATATAAGCTTGCAGAGTTGAAAACACATAGATAGCATTCAGGATTAACTGCTTGCTGACATTGAATGGAGACACAGGAGTGGATTCAGAGCAGAGATTGGAAAAGCTGGTTACCTGTATGAAGAGAATAGAGAATAGTTCTTCATACTATGCTTCCCCCCTCATGTTCTCCATACTGTCTTTCCCCTTTATGTTCTCCATACTGTGCTACCCCCCTCATGTTCTCCATACTGTGCTACCCCCCTCATGTTCTCCATACCGTGCTCCCCCCATGTTCTCCATACCGTGTTTCCCCTTCATATTCTCCATACTGTGCTCCCCCCATGTTCTCCATACTGTGCTTCCCCCTCATGTTCTCCATACTGTGATTTTCCCCATGTTCTCCATACTGTACTACCCCCCTCATGTTTTCCATAATGAAGTGCGCCCCCCTTCCCACCAGGCTGCATCTTCGGCTCTGTGAGCACTTGCCTGCTCCCGGATCCGGCTTGTAGTACTCTGCGGCATTCTGCACTGATGTTGGCAGTGTGATGAAGTCCCCTCATCACGCTGCCGTGATGTAAGCAGCGTGAGCACGCGTTTTTCCACTGTAGCCTTGCTTTCAACCAAAACAAATGCATTCACTGGTAAATGTAATTTTAACATTTAATAACCTTAGCTGGCCATGTGGAGTGAGACACATCATCAGACACATAGTGTTTCATTTATGAAGGAGGGATTCTGAAAATCACAAAGTCTATTTTTATAGGCTCAGCCGTCGGCCCTTACTTTTCTTAGAGAGCCATAAGCCGGCTATGCATTGTTGTTCCCATTATTAAACAGTGGGTCTCCTATACTGTTATTGCCTATGAAGTGAGTGGCTGGGTTGCCAAAAATTAGGACTCACCCCAATACCCCTTTGACGAGACATACAGGAGGGCCTCGTGAAAAAATTTTCCATTATAAGAAAATGGGTCTCCCATAATGTTTGCCTATGCATTTCATGCAAGGCGTGCCTTGCCCCAAAGTTACACGCACCAAAATAACACTTGTAACAAACGCCCTGGATGGCCACATGAAACCAAAGTTCCCATTATTATGATTTTTGGACTCCAAGAAAGTTTGCTCATGAAGTGAATGAAAGGCCTGCCCTGCCCTGCCCCAAAGTTATACGCATTCCAATAACACTTGGATCAGACGTACTGGATGGCTACATGAAACCAAAGTTCCCATTATTATGATTTTTGTACACCCATAAAATTTGCCGATGAAGTGAATGCAAGCCCTGCCCCAAATTTGCACGCACCCCAATCCCCTTGAAATTAATGTGGACGAAGGCCTGCAAAAAATGTTTTCCCAGTTTAAAGGAGCGGGTCTCCTATACTTGTAATTAGTGTATGGGCTGACAAACATTTCCCCCTGGGGGATTACACCTCAACATACTGTGTAAACATTTTTGGAACGGGCATCAAAAACACCCTTGAAAAAAATTACTTGACTGTTGCATCACGGAACACGTTCACCCTGGTGATCTAGTGGTGGTGTCAGAAGAGATGTGGAGGATGGCCTCCTAAAAATGTTTTCTCAGTTTAAAGGAGTGTATGGGCTGACAAACATTTCGCCCAGGGGGATACACATCAACCTACTGTGCAAATATTTTTTTTACGGCCGTCAAAAACACCCTGGCAAAAAAGTATAGTGGCTGTTGCATAACGGAACACATTCAACCTCGTGTTGTAGTGGTGGTGTCTGAAGAGTCGTGGAGGATGGCTTCCGAAAAATGTTTTCCCAGTTTAAAGGAGCGGGTCTTCTATACTTGTAATGCCCATACTCTAAGTGTATGGGCTGAAAAACATTTTCCTAGGGGGGTACACATCAATATACTATGTTAACATTTTTTCTAAAGGGCATCAAAGCAACCCTTTTACACAATAAATTGGATGTTGCTTCACAGACCACGGTCACCATGGTGATCTAGTGTTTATGGATGATGAGGAGGAGGATAATACCAAATAGCCCAAATCAGGAAGCGTATACCCATGTGTGGGTGTGAAGAGGTGCATGGGAATATACCTCCCAAAAAAAGACACTGGATTTGAGGTTAATTTTCGCTATTATCATTCGGTGGTGTAGAGAAGTCTGGCCCAATCCAGCCCTTGTTCATTTTTATAAGAGTCAGCCGGTCAGCATTTTAAGTTGACAGGCGGATACGTTTATCAGTTATAATTCCACCAGCAGCACTAAAAACCCGCTCTGACAAAACGCTAGCGGCAGGGCAGGCCAGGACCTCCAAGATGTAGAAAGCCAGTTCATGACGTGTCCAGCTTGGATACCCAATAATTCAAAGGCACAGGGGAATCACGCGGTACGCTGGTACAGTCAGCAAGGTACTCCCTCAGCATCTTCCCAAACTTTGCAGTCAGCGATGAGAGGGTCTGAAAAACTCTCCCAGAACTTTGCCAGTGTTCCCCTGCCTCTGCTGAATTGGAGTTGTGTCTCTCTCTCGCCTCTACTCCTTGGTTGTCCAACGAACTGTGACCTCTGCCGCCAGCGTTTTTTTAATAATTCCGCAAGAATGGCCTTCTGGTACTGCAACATTTTAGCACACCTATCTGCCTCTGGAAGAAGAGATTGAAAGTTCTCCTTGTAGAGTGCTTCTAGAAGTGTCACCGACCAGTAATGACTGTCACCCAAAATTTTGATAATGCGAGGGTCACGGGAAAGGCAGCGCAACATAAAGTCTGCCATGCGTGCCATATTGCTAACAGGCAAGACTTCCGAGTCCTCACCAACAGGATAACTGACCATGCTGTCCTCCTCCTCCTTCTCCTCCCTGTCCTCAGGCCATCCATGCTGAACAGACAGTATGACAGTTGTGCTTGTAGTACTGTCTATAGTGCATGAAAGTAGCTCC
Source organism: Dendrobates tinctorius (assembly GCF_039654945.1). NCBI lineage: Eukaryota > Metazoa > Chordata > Amphibia > Anura > Dendrobatidae > Dendrobates > Dendrobates tinctorius. Next base: position 46,479,711 of record NW_027361690.1, on the reverse strand, counting down.
TGTTCTTCCTCCTCCTCCTCTTCCTCATTGTCAACCAATCCACGTTGGGATGACATAAGGCTGGGCTGTGTGTAATCCCCCTGTATGTTTCCTTGCTCCATCTCATCGCGCTCCACCTGCAATGCATCCTCTTTCATTGATGGACTCCTCAAAGTTCTGTAGGATGGTACATATGTCTGATATCCATGTCCACTCCTGAGGTCTTATGTGTGTAGTCTGAACTGAATAGTGATGGCCTTTTTGATGTTGGTAGTCAACAACTGCCCTCTTCTGCTCACAAATCCTTTCCAACATATACAGTGTAGAGTTCCAGTGCGTGGGGACATCACACACCAGTCGGGGAGCCAGAAGCAGCAAACGCTGCTGAAGCACTGCAAGGGCGGCTGAAGCTGTAGCTGACTTTCTAAAATGGGCACACAGGTGGCATAGTTTGACAAGCAGATCCGGCAGCTCTGGGTAGGTTTTGAGAAACCGCTGAACCAGGAGGTTAAGCACATGGGCCAGGCATGGTATGTGTGTGAGTTTGCCTCAGAGCCGCCACCAGGATCCGGCCATTGTCACAAATGACCATTGTCACACACGACCATGCCTGGTTGTAGGGTCAGCAGTGTCAGCCAAAGATCTTCCTGCTCTTTCAGCGCTGTCCACAACTCTTCAGCATTGTGCGGTTTCTCACCTAAGAATATTGGCTTCAGCACAGCCTGTTGCCGCTTGGCTGAAGGTGCACTGTGGGGGCAATGCTGATTGACGTAGGGCCCGCAATCCTCGGCGTCGGGAGGACGTGTTCCATCCCAAGGTCCGACTGGGTCCTGGCTTCCACTATATTAACCCAGTGTGCCTTCAGCGAGATATACCGTCCCAGCCCACAAGCACTTGTCCACGTGTCCGTGGTTAGGTGGACTTTCCCAGTAACAGCATTGTTCAGGGCATGGGTAATGTTGAGGGACAGGTGCTTGTGTTATGCTGAGACGGCACACCAGGAGAAATAGTGGCGACTGGGGACCGAGTAACTTGGGACGGCCGCCACCATCAGGTTGTGGAAAGCTTTCGTCTCCATGAGCCTAAAACGCAACATTCCGAGCACAAGCAGATGATAAATGTGTGAATTTAGTACTGTGGCCTGTGGGGCATTGGCTGCGCATTTCCGCTTGCGTTCCAATGACTGGGGTATGGACAACTGAAGGCTGCGCTGGGACAAGGATGTGGACATGCTTGATGATAGTGGTAGTTGAGTGTGTGCAACGACAGGTGCAGGGCAGGAAGCATCTTCACAGGTAACATGGACAAGGGATTGGCTTTCACGCCCAACAGCGTGGCACATGGCAGCAAAGCACCAGACTTTGTGGGCCAAACCCCAGGGTCCAGGAACACTGTCTGCGGGTGACAACACTGCTTCTTCGGCAGAGTCTTTAAGAAACAACCAGACTCGGGAAGATCTAACAGTGGTACTGCCTACTTCCGTTGTGTTCGTGTTACATGGAATGGTTGCCCACCTTCTGTCTGCGGCCATCACACTGCTTCTTGCTGCCTGCTGGGGTGCTATGCCTCCCTTCCCCTATGTGCTGTCCTCGCTCTCCATGTTCTACCAGGTTGGGTCAGTTACTATATCATCCACCACCTCGTCTTCCACTTCCGCACCCTGGTCCTCCTCCTGACTTTCTGGCAATTGTGTCTCATCATTGTCCACCTCTTGTGGCAAATTCCCAGCATCGCCTTCGTGTGAACGTGGCTGCTGATATACTTGGGCATCGCTACATGCGATCTCATCTTGCCCCGCTTCAAGTGGACCGGGCGAGAGGCCCGAATCTATAAATGGAAAAGTGAACAGCTGTTCTGAGTGTCCAAGTGTGGGATCAGTTGTCTCCGGGCACTCGGCATGGCAGGAGGAAGGAGGATCAGGGTGAGGAATATGCGGTCCAGACTCACGGCTTCTCAGACTTGACCGTGTAGAAGACAGGGTTCTGGTGGTGGCAAAGTGACTGGAAGCATTATCTGCTATCCAGCCAACAACCTTTTGACACTGCTCTGGATTCAATGGTGGTGTTCTGCGGTCCCCGAGTAATTTGGACAGGAAGGTCGGGCAAGAACATGTGGGTGTTTGTTGTGGCCTAATTTCAGCTTGCCCACCGCCTCGGCATGCACCATCACATCCACTTCCCCGTCCCTTGCTACGCGCCTTGTCCAATTTAAATGGACTACAATATTTTCCACGTTCACTACAAATGGCTGAATTGGGAGAGAACTTATATGTGATCTATGTGCGGGAAAACCACAGTTTAAAATATCTGGACTGTAGGTAAAAAAAATGTTTGTTTTTAGCAAACTGGTGTCAATAACTAGGATAAAACACAGCAAAAACAGTTGTATGGATGCCTGAAATGCAACAATTTTTAGCCCACAAATAGATGAGGCGTCTTATGGAGATACCACTCTGTTCAATATGTGGCTTGTATTTTTTGTTTTTTATAGCAAGCTGTCGAACATGAGTTCTATGGCTTTTTGCTTTCTCATCTAACAGCCCCATGGTAGGCCGGACTGCTTTAATAATCTTGTCTGTACTGTAGCTTCCACTAGGAATGTATCTTTCTCATGTGAGCTACTTTAACTGAGATTTAACTGAGTCCTCCTCTAATCCTGTGGAGTCCTCCTGAGAGATCAATGAGGAGCTGGCCTATCCCTTGCTTTGCTATCCGTGTCAGTTGACTGCAAAGCCCTTACTGACTTACAGACTTCTGACTGGATCAGGGATCTCAGGCTCTCAGCAAAGAAGGTGTCTCCTCCGCTACTGTTTTAACAATACAGCCTCAACACAATCTGTTATTCCTAAGGGAATTTTTTGCATAAGGAACATTCCTTATTCTTAGATTTTATTTACCCCTTTTTTAGGGATCTCCAATGCTCTACCCCACCAATGTATGTAAAAAGAGGGGAGAGATGAGACAAGAGAGAGAGGGAGAGAAAGAGAACAGACATTATCGTGCTGGACTTTCTCGAATCTCACTCACCACTTGGACGCTTCACAGAAAGAGGACCGGATCTGGAGGCTGCCTGGTCTGTTCACTGTCTCCCATCGAGACTATGACAATCCCCTCGTACGTTGTCCGAGCCGCTTCCACTGTTGTTATGGTACGTCTGGCTCTTCTCATCTGAGCGAGACCGCCACTCCTGCACCTCCTGGTGCGGCTGTAAGTGCTCTGGCGAAAGGCTCTCAATCTTACAAGCTGCTTAGCTGCTGCTGTTCCTGATGAGAGCAGTCACATTCAACCTAGAATGGCTGGTGACCCATGCCAGCAATTCTGACAGCATTACCCCATTTTTATTTTTTTGATCACCTGGTTGATCCTGCACCTGCCGGCTGCTTGCGCTTCCTGGATGTATCCCCACGCATGCGCACTGCAGCTGGCCTATGCGCGCACCCGGCAACCACATTCGGTGCGCGCTGCATTATCTAGTGCCCAGTTTATTACCCAGGTGTATGCGCTCTCTGCGCACACCCGGCTGAGGATCATGTGTGCCCGCACACCTGGCACTCGCTGCCGACATTCTGTCCTGAGGTATACTGCTGGCGCGACCTCTACTTCCGGAGCATGCCAGAGCACTTTCGATGCTGCCTGCGTGCCACCGGGTTATACTTCCGGTGTGCGCTTGGGTCACTTCCGGTGCGTGCTCCCGCTCCATTACTGGCGTTCCAACACCACCAACGCCATGACACCTGCTGCCCCCTCATACCTCATACCTGCGGTCCCACAGGACCCGGCCTCATCGGAGGATCATCAACATCACCCTGGCCACTGAATCAGGTATCTTACTTCTTTCCAGGGTTCATGTCCAATGGGGCTGGCGTCTGGGCTCAACAGGGAGGGTACCCATAACCGAGGTCTCTGAGGAGTTTTAATTCTGCCCGGGCACCGATGTGTCTCACGGGCTGCATGGCCACCAGATGTCAACAGGGAGGGAGCACAGAAAGTGGCCTCCGAGGACTTCCATGAGGCATGTCGGCATCAGGGAGGCTACACCTAATGTGGTCTCCGAGGCTCTAAACTTCACCTGGGCATTTGCCTCACAGGCTGTGGCCATGCATTCGCTCAGGGGGGGCATGGGAATACATGGCCCCCGAGGGGACTACCGGTACCTGGTGACGGATGTAGCAGGCCAGTGTCTGCCAGTAACCAACTGACCCAGGCCCAGGCATCCTCTTCTTTCTTCAAGAATCTTCAAGAGTCTTCATCTTGAGGGTTCCCCATCAAGGACAGGAAACCAACTGATGCGGAGAGAAGAGCCGCCCCTTTTATCTTGAAGGTTTCCTGTCCTTGAAGGGCGGATCCCCTCTCTCGTGGTGCCGTCATGTATGATGGAAAATACTTTCAAGAACAAGGGTAACAGACAGCAAAAACAGTTGAATGGAGGTCTCAAATGCCACAATTTGTAGCCCACAGATAGATGAGGAGTCAGATAGAGATAGCCCACTTTCAAATATCTGGCCTGTATTTTTTGTTCCCCAACTAAATTGTGTCAATAAGTAGACTAAGACACAACAAAAAAATTCTATGGAGGCCTGAAATGGTACAATTTTTAGCACAATTATATTCAATCTGTGTGGCAGACAAAACCCAGTGTAAAATATCTGCCCTGTAGCTAAATATTTTTTGGGCAGCAAAATAGTGTCAAATTGTATAAGACACTCCAAAAATTTTTTACAGTGCCACAAAAAAAATGGCAGAATTTTTTGTGCACTCAGATGTGATGGCTAGAATGGGCAAACACGTTTAAAATAGCTGGATTTTCACAGCTGTACTGTGAAAAGGATCTGCTGTATTCTGCAGTGTATTCTGGCCACTGATACCTGGGGCTAGGTATATACAGTCATTATATGTGATAGGCAGTAGCAGCAGACAGTAATGGAATGGATCCTCTTGATGTATGCAATGATATGTATATACCCACATACAGTGCATGCATGCCTTGCACCAATATGTATATAGCCACATACACTCCCCTGCCTACTTAGCACTGCAATCTATATACCCTGTAATTAGTCCTTAGAAAGACTGTTGGTTTAGCTGGATTTGTGGATTCTATGATGGCATACCCACACTAACTTATAAACCCACAAATCTCTCTCTATCTCAGCAGCAGCTCTCCCTACACTGTCTGATTCCGGAGCTAAATGCGATGAGCAGGGCGGTGGCAGGTCTCTTATAGACCTGATGATGTTGTGCGTCCTGCCAATCACTGTAATACCACAACCAAGATGGCTGTGGCATTACAGTGCATGGCAGAAAATCCCTGCATGTTGATTGGCACTCTAAAGAGCGCCGAACATGCAGGGCAGGGACCTGAATTCCTGCCAAGCAAACCCGGAAATGCTCAACGCTCGCCGAGTACCACGAGTACAGCGATGCTCGGGCGAGTAACGAACATTACTGAGTATGCTCGCTCATAACTAGTGGTCATGGGTGATACAGCATATGTGTGTATGTGTGTGCTTGTAGTGGATGAACGTATCAGCCTGCAATAACCATTCTGCCGCCTCACCATGACCTGGGCTGCCGCCTCACCACCACCAGAGCTGCTACACCCCCGACCTTCTGTCTCTTCCCCATTATCCCGTAGAACAGGGGTGGGGAATCTTTTTTCTGCCAAGGGCCATTTGGATATTTATACCATCCTTCTGGGGCCGTACAAACTCCGCCCACAAGGTACATCCTGACTCTGGCACTGGTGTCAGGACGTAATCTTTCATTGCATGCCCTTCAGTGTTCAGTAGTGAACACTGCATGTGTGTGCTCATTGAGGAAGAAGAAATTAATGAGCTGGTGGCAATCAAAATACAACTCCCTGCCAAAGTACTGTGGTCCCTGAGAATCTGCCCAGGGGCCGGATTAAAGGTCATCATGGGCCGTAAATGGCCCTAGGGCTTGAGGTTCCCCACCCCTGCTGTAGAATGTAAGTCTGCAAGGACAGGGTCCTCTCCTCTCTGTACCAGTCTGTCATTGCAAAATTGTTTACTGTAAATGATATCTATAACTTTGTATGCAGGGGTGGGCGGGGCCAAGGGGCAGAGGGGAATTTGCCCCCTTGGCCGGTCACTATGAAGCTGATTAAGGCAGTCAGTGGGCTGGCCCTGTTGTATATATGCCAGCAGGTTGCATCACATTGGAGCAGACATGCCCACACTGCACCCTGTGTGTGGCCATCTGCTGAAACTGGAGGGAGCATGGCTGCATCTTCTTTCTTCCGGAGAGGATTTTGTGGGCGGATCAGACTAGAGGCCTCAAATCAGTGAGTACTGTAGAACTTCAGCTCTGTGTGCAGTGAGGGCATACAGTAGATGCTGCTCACTAGCTGATAAGTCCAAGCCCAGTCCTGTATTGTGTCAGCAGTGAGATTTATTGCAGGAGTCTGAACTTTCAGGATGGCACTGTCAGTTCCAGGGTCACCAGATCCTCAGGAAAGATCAGTGTGCTGCAATAAATCTCTGTCCCTCTAACTCAGAGAGACCAGAGACACAATAAAGAATCCTGCACTAAACTGATCCAGCCTGGTAACTGGACATCACATGTCTTAGGCCTCTTTCACACATCAGTTTTTTGCCTTCAGGCGCGATCCGGCTTTTTTTGGAAAAAACGGATCCGGCAAAATGCAATGCCGGATCCGTTTTTTCCCCATTGACTTGCATTAGCGCCGGATCGCGCCGGATGGCATTGCGTTTCATCCGTTTTTTGCCGGATCCGGCAACTTGTCTCATTCCGGCGTCTTGAAAAAACGTCTACTGTAACGTTTTTTGTCTCCGGCGAAAAAGCCGGAAGCGCCGGATCCGGCGCTTCCAGCTTTTTGCTACAATGAAAATCTATGGGCGCCGGAATGCGCCGGATCCAGAAAAAGACGGATCCAGCAACCGGATCCGGTTTTTTTAAGTCTGCGCATGCTCAGATCCAATTGGCCAGCCGCCAGGAACAGAGACGGATCCAGCAAAAAAACGGATCCGTTTCTACAGTTCTCCAAAATTTATGCCGGATCCGTTTTTTCTAAAAAAAGCCGGATCCTGCCTGACGGCAAAAAACTGATGTGTGAAAGTAGCCTTATATATGGTCCTATATATACAGTATATCTATGTCCTGTGCCAGGTGCAGGATTGATCTAGTATATAAAATGTGTGCATTGTATACCTCTATAGTATAAAGAATAATACAGCTGTTATACAACACACATTGTCGTATATCTATATATGCATACAACAATGTGTATACTGTATAACAGTATATCAGATGCCAGCCATATATTATCTTGTATATTTTTCTGCAGAGATTTGTCACAAAATCTGAAGGGTTTCCTAAGCCAGCAAAGTGAATGAGAATCCTGAGGTCTACTGCACACATTCCTTTTTTTTTTTGGTGCATTTTTAAATCTGCTGTATGTCAGTTTTTCAGTATTTTTGCTGCAGATTTCACTCATGCTATTGAGTGGTAAAATAATCTGCAATAGAAATGCATGTAAAAAAAAAAACATCAAAAACTACTATACGCAGCATTTTTCCTGCCAGGAAAGGTAGAAGTGGGGCAGAAAATTCTGTGCCACACACTGTGCATATACCCTTAAGGGCCTGTCACACTAAGCGATATCGCTAGCAATATCGCTATAACGTCACTGGTTTTTGTGACGTTATGTCTGATGCTTACCTCCGACCGCTCCCCTGCTGGTTATCGCTGATCGCGCGAGAACGGCCTGGACCGTTTCTCGTCGTCAGCTTCCTGCGGCGCTTCCTGCTGTGTAGACGAGCAACACGTGGAGGCGGGCGGGAGGACGTCAGGATCGCCTCGTCTGACAGGTAAGTAGCGACCCCCGTCCCCAGCTATGTCGCTGGTGAGATCTGCCTGTGTGGCAGCTCACTAGCGACCACTTATTGATGCACCAGCGATCCTGACCGCATCATATCACTGGTCGGGATCGCTGGTACATCGCTAAGTGTGACAGTACCTTTAGGGTATGTGCACACGTTAAGTAAAATTTCTGCATTTCTTGGCAAGAAAAACACAGCAGCAAAACTGTGCATTTTTGCCCAGCATTTTTGACTGATTTGAGTGAAATCATTGGTGAAAAACACAAGGCAAAAATGCATGATAATTTACATGCTGCAGATTATTTTGAGCACCAAATCTGTAAGGGCAAGTTCTCAGTAGGCGTTTTTTTTCTGCAGCAAAACCTGATCTCTTGGCAGGAAAGAAGCTGCTACTGCGGTTTTGGCTTGTTGGATTTGTCTTTTGTGCATGCTGATAAAGTTTAGTGTTGAAAAAAAAGTCCTATTCTATAGAATCAAGTTTTGTCACAAAAAAACAGAGCAAACTTGATACCTGCATTTTTGTTGTGTTTTTTAGCGTTTTTTCACCACCGATTAATTTCAATGGGTGAAAAAACGATGAAAGAAGTGACATGCTCCATTGTGCAAAAAAAAAATTCAAAGCACAAAATCCTGATGACAAAAAAGCAAGCTGTGTGCATTTCTGAAATCTCATAGACTTTGCTGGTTCTTCAAAACGCAGCTGGAAATTTACATAAAATAACCACTGCAAAAACGCCTAGTGTGCACTTAACCATAGGCCAGGGGTGGACAATTATTTTTCCCGAGGGCCACATGAGAGACCGTTGTGGAAGACCAAACCAATAGGCTGAAAATTCTACTCATTATTAATATTGATATATTATAATTATACTATTGATAATTATATTAATATTATATCAATTAATATTGAGCAGAATTAAGTATGCGGACATCCCACTGTATATTGTATGAAGATAAGATAACATAAGATAATCCTTTAATCGTCCCATATGCGCCATGAGCCTCACACAGCCTTCCTCATATGCGGCATGAGCCCCACACAGCCTCCCCCATATGCAGCATGAGCCTCACACCATCCTCCCCATATATACTGCTTGAGCCCCACACAGCCTCCCTATATACACTGCATGAGCCCCACACAGCCTCCCTATACACAGCATGAGCCCCACACAACCTCCCTATACACAGCATGAGCCCCACACAACCTCCCTATACACACTGCATGAGCCCCACACAGCCTCCCTATACACAGCATGAGCCCCACACAGCCTCCCTATACACAGCATGAGCCCCACACAACCTCCCTATACACAGCATGAGCCCCACACAGCCTCCCCATATACTGCATGAGGCCCCATAGCCTTCCAATATACTACATTTTTGACATGCATTTTTGTTTCATATTTTTCCTAACTAATTTGTATAGGTGAAAAAAGCTTCAAGATTTGACATGCTGCAGATTTGAATCTGCTAGGAAATAAAATAAGTGACTTGTGCATTCACTGAATATTTTCCGTGCCATGTTTGTGCTGAAAAAAATGCAGGAAACATGCAACATTTGCACCACATTTTTAAATGGATCCAGGTCTACTACAAAGAAGGGATATAACTAGAGATGAGCGGATCAATATGTGGGACTCCGGTCCAGCATTCAATTCAGTGGTATCTGGCAGCTAGATGGGAAGCCTGTGAATCTCTTATATGGCGTCACTTGTGGGTACGGCGCTGGTCTCTGCTCGCTCATTCTTTATTTACAATGTGCAATGACAGTGCGCTCTGTTGCTGACTCTTCACATCTGATCAGAGTTGGTGAGAGAGTGCATTGTCACTGTGCACTGAGAAAAACAGTGCATAGTGACAGGAATCTTCTGAGCATCTGTCAGAATTGACAACCGACACATGCTCAGTAGAGCAGGGACCAGCCCTGCCCTGAAACGGAGGTCACTGATGACACTTCATTTCAGGGAGGAGGCAAAAGCTGTGGCAGTGACCGCAGCCTCTGCCTCCTGATGACGATTAGTTTGAGTATCCCAACACGCTCTGAGATTCTCACATGATGAACCATCAAAGATGTAGTAATAGAAAAAAAGCAATTAGGGTAGTGAGGGAAGGATGGGGAATTTTAAATTAAAGTATATTAGAAAAAAAGATCAGATTATGAGATTAAATAGTTAGAGATTTAGGAGAAAAATAAAATTTAGTTTTGGACATCCCCCTTAATGAATCAGAGCAAATAAGTATAGGTTGCTAATCATGGGCCACTACTTTGTGTTTGCCCCCTAGGCCAAAATTTGCCAGCCAGCCCGTTTGTATGTAATCCTTTCTCATGTACAGCACCATGGAAATAATCGTGCTATATAAATAAATAATAACAATAATAATAAAAAATGAAATGACTACGCCCAGCAGGGCACAAGGTCTCAGAGGCTTGTGCTGCTAATCCACTTTGCCATTCCTTCTTTTCATTCACATGAAATGTGCATATATTGTATTTTGCTGGAATTGTATATTGTATTTTGCTGGAATAGGTGGAGTCAAAATCTTGCATTAATGACTAGAAAACACACAATGGATCACGGCCTGCTGGTAACAGGCTTTTCTATTACCTGAAATGGTTTCCAACAGTGCTGACATGACTGAATGTGATTAGTGCGTTATCAGGGATCTGACCTGACTTCACTCAGCAGACCCTCCATGACACGCATGGGGTTATGAATAAGTTATTTTTTTCTCAAATAAGCGCTCTGCAGAATCAGAAGCACATTTGTCTTCGCACATCCTAGGAGGACAGATGCCTTTTTTCAGAACCGGACAGCTTTTAAAGAGGTTAAACTATAAGCTATCCAGTTACTATATGTAGGCTACAGATGCATTCGTAGGTTCGGCCGACCGCTGCATGGGACTGAAACTACGTCAGCACATCGTAGCCCGTGGTAACACAACTAACACAAGTTTGCTGGTAAAACTGGGTCACTTAAAAAAAAGCTATACAGCTAATGGGTGAAGGAAGGGGATTTGCCCTTCAGACCAATGTTAACCTATGATGGTGTGCTCATTCTTTTTTTTTTTCCAGCTCGGATCGGATCAAGATTGGGCTGGAAAAAAATCGCAGCATGCTGCGATTGTCATCAGAAAACGGATGGCATTCCTCAATAGAAGTCAATGGGTGTGATAAAAAAATCGCACAGCACTCGCACAGCAATCATACCATGCGAGTGCTGTGCGATTTTTATGCACCGGTGTCCTTTGAAAAGCCGGCAATTCATATGTGGCTTAGTAATGTAGAGGTGTCAATAAGACACCTATCCATTACTAATCCTAAAGTTTGTAAAGGGTTAAATAAACACACACATGTAGAATAAAGTATTTTAATGAAATGAAAGACCACACAGTTTTGCCATCTTTATTCATCTGCTATTCCAAACTATGCCCTTGATCTCCTGTAAAAAAGCAACAGTATACCATACCTGTCCTGCGATAAGTCCCACGCAGTAATCCATATCTGGGGCCATATACAGTTTACAACCAGGAGTAGTGCTAATGAGACCGCCCCAACTGTAAACCACTGAAGAATGACTGAGATGATGCCAGCGCTTGATTCAGAGACAAGCACTGACATCACTGAGTCTGCCCTCCCAGCTGGCCTGACCCGCGCTGACGTCACTTAGGCTGCACAGTCTCCCCACCTGACCTGAGGTGAGCTTGACAGCATTGGAAAATGTTCAGAAACGTTCCCACGCTATTAAGTTTATGTCCGGTCAGGCGGGGAAGCTGTTCAGGCAGCTTTTCATTCATTACACAATGATTTACAGCTGAGGTGTAGCATTAGCACCGCTCCCAGTTGTAAACTATTTAACCCCTTGAGATGGATTGCAGCGTGGGACATGACTGTACGGCGAATAGGTATGGGATATTGTTGCTTTTTGCTTTTTGATTTTTTACAGGAGAACAAGGGCTTCAATTGGATTGGGAGTTTAATAAAGATGGCAAAAATGTGTGTTTAATTATTTCATTAAAAGTCTTTATTCTTAATGTGTGTGTTTTTAACCCTTACATACTATTGGATTAATAATGGATAGGTGTCTTATTGATACCTCTTCATTATTAACCAGGCTTAATGTCACCTTTCAATAGCAAGGTGACATTAACCCCTTATTACCCCATATGCCACCTGCTACAGGGCAATGGGAAGAGAGAGGTTAAGTGCCGGAGTCGGTGCATCTTAGGGTACTGTCACACTTAGCGATGCAACAGCGATCCCGACCAGCGATATGACGCGGTCAGGATCGCTGGTGCATCGCTAAGTGGTCGCTAGTGAGCTGCCACACAGGCAGATCTCACTAGCGACATCGCTGGGGATGGGGGTCGCTACTTACCTGTCACACCAGGCGATCCTGCATCCTCCCGCCCGGCTCCACGCGTCGCTCGTCGCTCGTCACTAGTTATAGCGATATTGCTAGCGATATCTCTTAGTGTGACATGCCCTTTACAAATGCGCCTTTTCTGGGGTGGCTGGGGGGCAGATGTTTTTATCCAGGGGGGCAATAACCATAGTCCCTCTCTAGGCTATTAATATCTGTCCTCAGTCACTGGCTTTCCCTCTCTGGTGGAGAAAATTGCGCAGGAGCCCACACCAGTTTTCTCTGTGACTGAATTCTTTAATTTAACACCTACAGCTCCAAAATTTTACACACACACTACTAACATTATTAGTGAGGGACATATATAAATCTAACGGATATGCAATGGTTTACTGTATGTAAACCATGTCTCATATCCTGTTGGGTTCTGTAATGATTTTACAGAAGCCGACAATTTAATTATCGGCTATTCTGCTATCTAGCTCTGTATGAAATATAAATACATATATATATATATATATATATATATATATATACAGTACACTTTATGTAGACTGTATATTTGGTTTCATGAATATTTGAGGCCATGGATCCATTATATGTCCATTTTGCAAGCCGGCAAGGAAATCTCGCCATGCGGATGTCACACGGATGCTTACATGCGAGAAAAAGGCATCCTCGCATTGCACACGGATGACATACGGATCACTGTTCAGGGAACATTTCTGCAATTCTCGGCCGTGAAAAACGGACCGTATTTTTATATTGTGTGTGACTCCAGCCTTATGCTTTTCCGCTGGCCGTTCCACTCCTGGCTTTGGCTTACAAATACTGGGGTAAAAAACTCATCAAATACTCATTGTGTGCACATGGCCTTACAGTTAAATTACCTGTAACAAGTGCTGAATGACAATAAAGCAAGTCAATTGGCACTTTTAATGTCCGTGTTAACATAGAGTTGGTCATGAGGAGTTTCATCCAAATCCAAATGATCATTTTATGGTCATTCTTCAATGTTTACAGCACATTAATGGCATTTGCTGCTCACTAATGACATGTAGAAGATACAATCAGCTGTCTTAAGAAATGTGTTCTCATTTGTCAGCTGTTACAGGGAATGGCAGCCTTAATATAAAATGGTCTTGATTAATTTAAATATAAAGTCCTCATCCTTTGCAAAAAAAGAAGCAATGCAGAAGCTGAGGGTCTTTTTATGCTGTTTTGCAGCTGAGACAATGAACTTCATAACACACACTGCAGCTGCTGCAGAACCTCATGACAGACTATATGGAGACCGTGATGCAATCAGTCAGTGGTTGACAAAGAGAAGTAACTTCCTTCAAAAGCAACCTGTGATCAGACAATTCTGTAAAAAGAAATAAGCAATATCTATGTAGCTCCACTTATTTTGTTATACAGTGGGTATGGAAAGTATTCAGACCCCTTTAAATTTTTCACTCTTTGTTTCATTGCAGCCATTTGGTAAATTCAAAAAAGTTCATTTTTTTTTCTCATTAATGTACACTCTGCACCCCATCTTGACTGAAAAAAACAGAACCTCAACCAGGCGGGCCATTATTTGCAGAGGGGCCCGACGGAAAAACACATGAAGGACTCCCAGACTATGAGAAATTAGATTCTCTGGTCTGATGAGAAGAAGATAGAACTTTTTGGTGATAATTCTAAGCATTATATATGGAGAAATCCAGGCACTGCTCATCACCTGCTCAATACAGTGAAACATGGTGGTGGCAGCATCATGCTATGGGGATGTTTTTCAGCTGCAGGGACAGGACAACTGGTTGCAATTGAAACATGAATGCAGCCAAGCACAGAGATATCCTGGATGAAAACCTCTTCCAGAGTGCTCTGGATGTCAGACTTGCCCCGAAGGTTCACGTTCCAACAAGACAATGACCCTAAGCACACAGCTAAAATAACAAAGGAGTGGCTTTGGAACAACTCTGTGACCATTCTTGACAGGCCCAGCCAGAGCCCTGACCTAAACCCAATTGTCCACCAACGTTCACCATCCAACCTGACAGAGCTGGAGAGGATCTGCAAGGAAGAATGGCAGAGGATCCCCAAATCCAGGTGTAAAAAACTTGTTGCATCACTCCCAAGAAGACTCATGGCTGTGCTAGCTCAAAAGGGTGCTTCTACTCAATACTGAGCAAAGGGTCTGTATACTTATACCCCTGAAGAAGGCACACCACCGAAACGCGCGTTGGGGTAGCGGCACCATCACTGGAGCATTGGTATGTAACCCTTATTTTTTGTGATTCTTACAGTGCAGTTTATTATTATTTTTTTGATCCCTATATTTTGGAAGATGTGTGACTAAATCTGCTATTGAATTAGGGTTAGCCATAATGGCTATCAATATTTTTTGTGACTATTGGTAAATATATAGTGTTATGCAAATAATTTTGCTCCAGTTTTGGTGCTGTTTTGGTGTTTGGTCTTTTGGACTCACAATCATGCACTATTAGTACTGTCTTGATGTATGTAAATTAATGATTTTAATACTTGAATAAAGAGTTTTGTATTGTATGTTCAGTATACGCTTTTTCTTCGTGTCTTTAAGTTTCATGTACATTGGCGTTGAACAACCATTTATATTGAAAGATTGATGGTAATACAGTTATACACATATTGGTAGTATGCTGGGGTAATATAGAATACTGGTTTGTGTTATAACCATGTGATAGTTTAGTTTTTCTTTTTTAATAAATTTGCAAAAATGTCTACATTTCTGTTTTTATCAGTCAAGATGGGGTGCATAGTGTACATTAATGAGAAAAAAATGAACTTTTTTGAATTTACCAAATGGCTGCAATGAAACAAAGAGTGAAAAATTTAAAGGGGTCTGAATACTTTCCGTGCACAGATTTTATTTACATGCATGTCAATGGTCCACTTCAATTAAAATTTCTATTGATCACATTAAATTATTTGGTTTCATTGTCTTCTTATATTTACCTATTTTTCTATTTAAAGTAATTATATTTAACATCTATAATATTTTCCCATGTATCCTGTATGTATAGTTTGTGAATCAAGTGGGCAACCTGGCCTCTGTCATGTATTCTAGAATACTGATGTGTACAGTGTCACGGTGTAGAAGGATGCTATTCACTTTTGCTGGATGACTGATAAGTTACTTGCCACAATACATCAGTAACATTCATAATTAATGTCAAAGAGGATTGTAACGCAGCATCCCAGCAGGGTCCAACTGCCAAAACCTTTAGAAAATTGGTTTCATTTATTATCACGTAAAAGCAGCAATAAATAGTTAATACAAGCAATAAATCAAGTAGTACTGTGAGGAATGTGTATGTTTCACAAAGTATGCTGATTTGTCTCTTATGTTTTATGTGTTACATTAATTGGAAAAATATTTATGATGATCTAACTACTTAGAGATTATAGAGATTCCAACTGCAGATGTAGCCATGAAATATGTCAGAATTTGAGAAATCTTTTTAAGGTGAATCTGTCAGTAGAATCAACCTTCCTAAGCCATCTATATGGGCATGTAGGTCATAGGAAGCTGAATAAAATGATTGCTTGACACTAGAGTTGAGCGACTTTGGTCGGATCGGGTTTCGTGAAACCTGAATGAAACAAAATTTGAGTCGGATGAAACTGGTCCGACTAGGGCAAAAAAAGTGGGAGTTTCGTCCAAAACCCGACCCCAATGCAAGTCAATGGGGAATAAAAGTCGGCATTGAGTGGATGAATGTCATCTCCAGCCCCGAACCTGAACTTTACAAAAAAAAACGAAGCAAACTCGCCGATCCCTATCACTAGTTACCAGTGTATAACATGCAATAACTGAGACATCTAGATCAAGAGAGCAGACTGTCAAACTGGTAATTACCCCTTTCATTGAAAATAAGCTTTGGTGACAGAGAGATTTGGAAATTTATGTCCTGCTCCAAAATGGTGTCTGTGAAAACATCAGAACTTATACAGTGCAATCAACAAAAAAATAAGAGTGTTGCTTGTTTTGTAAAATGGCTACTCAAGAAATTCTTTTATGTATTTCTGATTTTTTTTTCAACATTTAAATAAAAAAATGCAAGTTTGGTATTGTTGTAATTGTACTGACCTGGACAATCATATTTACTGATCAATTTTACAGCAGAAAAAAATAAAACCCAAAATTGTTAAATTGTGTTTTTTCCACAATTAAACTTTACTTGGATTTATTTTCATATTTTCAGTACATTGAAGGATAAAATGGATGGTGTCATTCAAAAGTACAACTAGTCCCATAAAAAATAATCCCTCATATGTCTTTGTTAGAGGAAAAATAAAAAAGTTACGGTTTTTGGTAGAAGAGGAGGGAAAAATTAACACGAAAAATGAAAAATTGCTTGGTCTTTTTAGCATGGACTGGAGAGGTTCAAAAGCTAGGCCACAGAGGAGGATATTGCAGTAGTCGAGGTGTGAGATGATGAAGGCGTGCAATAACATTTTAAATAGATTTTATTGTTGAGGGAAGGACGAATTGTTGAAATATTTTTTTGTTGGACGCGGCAGGAGGTGGAGGGAGAGAGCTCTACATTATATGATGTCATTGCTGCAGGACATTAAGGAGAAGTCTGTGGGCCATGTATTAGCCTGCTCTGTTACTTTACGAGTGTGTGAAATGGCACCGGACATAGTTTTTGTCTGTTAATTTTGCGATATTTGAATTTGCTGGGACAGGCGCATTTCAGGAAAATTGGATACCACGTCATTTGGGGAGCAATCCGCTCATCTCTATCCAAGAGGCACATCTTTTGGTACAATATAGTCCAACCCAGTGAAAATAAATAAGGTAAATTTTGAACTCCATATATTATTAATGTTGTGAAATATAACCTGCCTAATTATCCTGATCCGTGTGCTGTTAGGATTTGGGTGGCAACTGCTTTGGATATTGTACTGGAGATCTGGAGATCAAAAAACCCAGGAAAAGTAAAATAAAATACTGAACACTTTGCAAACAGAAAATATAAAAATGAAGTCACATTAATTTTTATCAGTATGTACTGTACTCTACTAAATTGAGTTCCTAAGCCAAGTTTTTATGAAATCTTTAGAGATTCCTCCAGTCTGTGTGTCGTGACTTTAGAGCTTTCTCATTCTGTCAAGACATTGTTCTTCAAGATTTTAATCAACAGACATGTACAGAATGTAATATGCCTTTGGGCAAATTAAGTGGAATTACAGCAAGGTCAGATAAAGGTCTGACAGATAACCTACAATGAAAGAATCCCCAGAGATCGGTGACAATAAATCTTTTCTTCATGTAAAGTCAATATCTTTAATCAAAATGCAATCTAATCTCAACAAAAAGGAACACCTGTAAGAGCCAAGCACCTGGTATCATGAATGTACCCATTAATTACTGTATTAAATTGCATGGCATGGTGCTGACTTCTTAAAGCTGGAGTCACACATAGCAACTCACCAGCGATCCCGACAACGATATCAACGTGTCAGGATCGCTGGTGAGTCACTATGTGATCGCTGGTGAGCAGTCACACAGACGGCTTCACCAGCGATGAGTTAGTTACCAGCGCGCTGATGCAGGGAGCTGGTAACTAATGTATACATCGGGTATCTAAGGGACGCTGTGCCGGCCTGCCGGGGGGCTGTGCAGGCTTCGGGGGTCTGTGCAGGCATCGTCCGATGGGACTACAAGTCCCATCGGACGATGCCTGCTACCATGACAGTGATTGACACATTAGCCAATGATGGGACAGTAGTAGTCCCATCATCCGGCTAATGTGTTGAATGTAAAAAAAAAAAAATAAAAAATTACATGCTACATACATACAACATGCATACTACATACATGCTACATTCATACTACATACTACATACATGCTACATTCATACTACATACATACTACATGCTACATACATACTACATATATACTACATGCATGCTACATACATACTACATGCTACATACATACTACATATATACCACATACATACCACATACATACTACATACATACTACATACATACTACATGCTACATACATACTACATATATACTACATGCATGCTACATACATACTACATGCTACATACATACTACATATATACTACATACATACTACATGCATGCTACATACATACTACATGCTACATACATACTACATATATACTACATGCATGCTACATACATACTACATGCTACATACATACTACATATATACTACATACATACTACATACATACTACATGCTACATACATACTACATATATACTACATGCATGCTACATACATACTACATGCTACATACATACTACATATATACTACATGCATGCTACATACATACTGCATGCTACATGCATGCTACATACATACTACATACATACTACATACATACTACATGCTATATACATACCACATATATACTACATACATACTACATACAATACATTCATACAATACATACATAGACATACAGTACATATAACATAGAGTAACATACTTACCAATACTTGTCACATTGTTCCCCGAAGCCATTGTCTTTTACGGAATAAATATTAACATAACAAACCACAAAAATACTCACCCACGATCCGAAGCAGTCCACGAGTGTGTCCCACGACGATCTTGGGTAGAGAACTGCAGCATCAGCTGTTGCTGCCGTTCTCTACGGGCTGCAGGAATCCAATGACGGAAGGTAGGTATCCTTCCGCACTGTATTCCTCCGCCACTTAAAAAAAAAAAAAGTCCCTAGTCTCACTTTATGCCATTGCTGTGTGGGAATTTCCCACGCAGCAATGGCATAAAGTGAGACTAGGGACTTTTTTTTTTTTTAAGTGGCGGAGGAATACAGTGCGGAAGGATACCTACCTTCCGTCATTGGTTTCCTGCAGCCCGTAGAGAACGGCAGCAACAGCTGATGCTGCAGTTCTCTACCCAAGATCGTCGTGGGACACACTCGTGGACTGCTTTGGATCGTGGGTGAGTATTTTTGTGGTTTGTTATGTTAATATTTATTCCGTAAAAGACAATGGCTTCGGGGAACAATGTGACAAGTATTGGTAAGTATGTTACTCTATGTTATATGTACTGTATGTCTATGTATGTATTGTATGAATGTATTGTATGTAGTATGTATGTAGTATATATGTGGTATGTATGTAGCATGTAGTATGTATGTAGTATGTATGTAGCATGCATGTAGCATGCAGTATGTATGTAGCATGCATGTAGTATATATGTAGTATGTATGTAGCATGTAGTATGTATGTAGCATGCATGTAGCATGCAGTATGTATGTAGCATGCATGTAGTATATATGTAGTATGTATGTAGCATGTAGTATGTATGTAGCATGCATGTAGCATGCAGTATGTATGTAGCATGCATGTAGTATATATGTAGTATGTATGTAGCATGTAGTATGTATGTAGCATGCATGTAGTATATATGTATTATGTATGTAGTATGTATGTAGTATGTATGTAGTATATATGTAGTATGTATGTAGCATGTAGTATGTATGTAGCATGCATGTAGTATATATGTAGTATGTATGTAGCATGTAGTATGTATGTAGCATGCATGTAGTATATATGTAGTATGTATGTAGCATGTAGTATGTATGTAGCATGTAGTATGTATGTAGCATGCATGTAGTATGTATGTAGTATGTATGTAGTATATATGTAGTATGTATGTAGCATGTAGTATGTATGTAGCATGCATGTAGTATATATGTAGTATGTATGTAGCATGTAGTATGTATGTAGCATGCATGTAGTATGTATGTAGTATGTATGTAGTATATATGTAGTATGTATGTAGCATGTAGTATGTATGTAGCATGCATGTAGTATATATGTAGTATGTATGTAGCATGTAGTATGTATGTAGCATGCATGTAGTATGTATGTAGTATATATGTAGTATGTATGTAGCATGTAGTATGTATGTAGCATGCATGTAGTATATATGTAGTATGTATGTAGCATGTAGTATGTATGTAGCATGCATGTAGTATGTATGTAGTATATATGTAGTATGTATGTAGCATGTAGTATGTATGTAGCATGCATGTAGTATGTATGTAGTATGTATGTAGCATGTAGTATGTATGTAGCATGCATGTAGTATATATGTAGTATGTATGTAGTATGTATGTCGTATATATGTGTTATGTATGTAGTATGTAGTATATATGTGGTATGTATGTAGTATGTATGTAGTATGTATGTAGTATGTATGTAGCATGTAGTATGTATGTAGCATGCATGTAGTATGTATGTAGTATTTTTTTTTTTTTTTTTAACATTTAACATTTAACACATTAGCCGGATGATGGGACTACTACTGTCCCATCATTGGCTAATGTGTCAATCACTGTCATGGTAGCAGGCATCGCCAGATGGGACTTGTAGTCCCATCGGACGATGCTTGCACAGACCCCCGGACATCAGCACAGCCCCCCGGACATCAGCACAGCCCCCCGGCAGGCCGGCACAGCCCCCGGCAGGCCGGTACAGACCCCCACAGGGTGCACAGACCACCGGCAGGCCGGCACAGCCCCCCGGCAGGCCGGTACAGACCCCCACAGGGTGCACAGACCACCGGCAGGCCGGCACAGCCCCCCGGCAGGCCGGTACAGACCCCGGGCAGTCCACACAGCCCCCCGGCAGGCCGGCACAGCCCCCCGGCAGGCCGGCAGAGACCCCCGGAAGGCCCGAAATGACGGCGCATCATGATGCGCACACACCGCGCATCATGATGACGTCAGGCTGTCAATCAACTGAACTTCCGATTCCGATGCCGACTTCCGATATTGAAAAAATATCGGAAGTCGGTATCGGAATTCCGATACAGCAAGTATCGGCCGATACCCGATACTTGCGGTATCGGAATGCTCAACACTAGTGATGAAGCATAAATGACAACAGCTGTAGATTTAAAGTACTCATATACATTAGACACAACTTTGTCAGGATCAGCAGAAAACTAATGCTTATTTGTGCCTTCCTATGTGTTCGCACCACACCGGATCCCTGCTCCGACAGGCAGGGTCTCTGGCGTGTTACTTCACTCACCCGCGCTGTGGTCGGTTCTTCCCTTCCCCCTGCTCTGAATGCTTCCAGCAGGGCCTCCAGTCATGTACTTAGAGCATGTGCTCTCACTCTCTTAAAGGGCCAGTGCATGCACTTGCTATTTCCTCCCCAGCCAATAGCTGTGGGGCATTATGTATATATTGCTTTCTCCTTACTGGGGAGGTGCCTGAGCAACCTTCCTGTTCTGCAGTCTAAGTTGTGTAAGGTTGCGTACAAGTCCCAGCTGCACTCTGGTGCAGATCCTGCCTGCTGCACTCTGGTACAGATCCTGCCTACCGCACTCTGATACGAACTGTGCCTGCTGCACTCTGATACAGACTCTGCCTGCTGCACCATCCAATCTGTCCTACTGGGTCCAGCAGCTGCGTGTCCATTGGTCTGTCCTGGAGTGGCATCTGGCGTTAATCAGAGCCAAGTATAACCTCACCATCATAGACTCTAGTGAACAGTCCGGTGCTCGCTTAGTCATGCCCCTCTTGGATCTCCACAGTCCGTGGCACATTGGATCCACAAACCACGTCCGTGACACTGTTAGGGGACTGAAGTATCTTTGATGTTTGATGTCAAAATGGCAAATCCTTCATTACCACGGGAATATGCAGCTGCTAAAGGGGTCTGGCAGTGGCGTATTTTGCTCTCCCCATAAACATGTACTGTATGTTCATGTTGGAGTTGGAAGAAACAGCAGAGGACTCAGGCCTAATGACTGTGCAGACATTTATTGGTCTGGAGCCAAAGTTGATCTTACAAAATAGACCAGGAAAAAAAAAGCCAATTGAAACTATTTTCAGTAAACTGTAGGTTCCTTTTGCTGTAACATCTGTGGACAGTGCAGATTAGTGTTAATTGCCCACTGTTACTTATATAATAATTTCAAAAATTAAGCAATCCCCCAAATACTCAAATCATATATCTAACACAAAACGGTGTTTAATAATGTTAAACACTTAGATTTTGTAAAACATACGTCAAATAAATGAAATTAAAGTATATAATTTGAAGGGTTTATCTCATCATCATAAATGGGTAAAATTGCAAGTTGCTTGTAAAAACAACTTTGTAATTTACCCCATTTAAAAATCTTGTCCATTCTCAAGAACAGAGTAATTTTTAAAGTTATTTTTTTACTGCTTATTGCCTAGATTGTTGGCCACCACGGCAGTCAGTCAATAGGGGCCGGTCTCCTAAGAAAGAAGCACAAGAATTACAAAATCTTTTCTATAGAGCTTGTAAGGGCTGCACTGAAGCAGGCCAGATCACAGGATCTGATCAGCTTCAGTGTACATGTGATTCTCTGATGCTGTAGAGGCAAAACGCCCTCTGCTTCAGACCAATTATGCCACAAGTCAACTGGCCACACAAAAAAACCCTCATACAGCTCCATCAGCAGAAAAATTTAAATTTTACAGGTCTCAAACAATTGTGACACAAACCAATTTTTTTTTTACAAATTTCTGAAATTTCTTTTTACTATTCAAATAGTGAAAGCTATTGGTTCTCGGAAGATGTGGAGGAAAAAATGAACGTGCAAAAATGGAACAAAAAATACCGGACATGAGGGGATTGATATTTCCTCCTGACGATAAACTCTTGCTCAGTGGCAAAAAATATAATCATGCTAAAAATGACATTACGAAACCTTTTCTCAGTGGAATTAGAAAAGTGTCTAAAATTTCTATGTACATGTTCTATGTTCCTTGTCCTTAACCACACATGCAACCCTTTATCATAAATGAGTGGTTGAATTATATTGTATTCTTCAGTAAGTCATCATCATAAATTTCATTAGAACTTTAGCAAACAAAAATTCCAGCATCATTTTTTTGGTCAGTGCTATTTCATGAATCATCCCTGAATATTACTTACATCCCATCATCCACATTCCATGATTGCTTCTCTTTAGTCACCCGTAACCTTGTTTTCTTCTGTTTTGCTGTCAGCATTCAACGTGTCTATATGTATATCCAATTTTTTTGACCCAATTTCTTACAATTCTGCCTCAAACATTGATTCTTGTTTTTGTCCATTTGTTTTTTTACCTATTATTATTATTTATTTATATAGCGCCATTAATTCCATGGTGCTGTACATGGGAAGGGGGGTTACATACAAAGTTGTAGATATCGTTACATACAAAGTTATAGATATCGTTAACAGTAAACAAATTTACAATGATGGACTGGTACAGAGGGGAGGGGACCCTGTCCTTGCGGACTTACATTCTACAGGATAGTGGGGAAGAGACAGAAGGTCGGGGGTGCAGCAGCTCTGGTGGTGATGAGGCGGCAGCTCAGGCGGTGGTGAGGCTGCAGAATGGTTATTGCAGTCTGTAAGCTTTCCTGGATCCGAGGGTGGTGGATAATCGGACGTGTTGAGGCATGGTATTCCAGAGGATAGGGGATATTCGGGAGAAATCTTGGAGGCGGTTGTGTGAGGAACGAATAAGCGTGGAGGAGAGTAGGAGGTCTTGGGAGGATCGAAGATTACGTGAGGGAAGATATTGGGAGATTAGTTCAGAGATATAGGGAGGGGAAAGGTTGTGGATGGCTTTGTAGGTCAGTGTTAGTAGTTTGAACTGGATTCTTTGGGGAATTGGGAGCCAATGGAGGGATTTGCAGAGGGGAGAGACAGGGGAGTAGCGAGGAGAGAGGTGGATTAGTCGGGCAGCAGAATTGAACAACCTATGTTGCTAAGTATTTTCTATTGTCAAGACATACTGATTTGAGTTTCCTACTATGACGTATTCTTTGATCTACTTGTAGGGTCTTTTTTAAAAAACTTTCCTATTTTGCTAATAATGTACCTAATTTTGCAGAGCCTCAAACATCGAGTATCTTCTGCCACACTCCATGTTGGATTTCGATCATGAAGGAGTTTGATAATCCTTTTCAGTATTTAAATTAGCAATTCTCTTGTTTAGACAATGTTTTCTTTCAAATAGCCAAGCTCAACAGATTTTCAAGCTCAGAAGGTGCTTTCTTATAACTGCAGGCTATTTTGCTTTTCTATGCTAGTAACAGTATTTGACTTAGAAATGTAACCTATGAGGAGATTAAAAAAAAATTTATCATCTCATCATTAAGTATTTCCATAAAACAAACATTTTTGTATAAAATCCACGATTTGTATATTTTCTACAAAATACTAAATCTAGACGAACCTTCTCTAAATGTGATGACATAATAATTTTTGGCAAATGTATCTATGAGGAGACTTAGCTTAAAAAGTTCTTATCATTTGGGGTTATTGTAATATGCTATGACCCCTGACATGTGCTGATGAACAGAGGGGGTCCGGCTCCAGGGACCCTACCAATTTTTCACAAAAACACCCCTGAAGCATGCTGCTCAGGAGGCTTAACCACTCAGCTCCTGTTTACAGAGCAGTGTACAGGCCAATGGAAAGATTATAGATTTGTTTACTGCTCTTTGCACGTTCTCTTAGCCTTTCTATTGAGCCCATAGACTCTGCTCCTGCAATGCGAGCGCTGAGAGCAGGTGAGGAGCAATTCATCCTCCTGAGCAGTGGACTTCAGAGCCGTTTGTTTGCGCGATTGGCCTTGGGATCTCAGCACTCAAACCACCATTGAGCAGCAGCATGTTTAAGGGGGAATGTGTTAGAAAACCTGAAATGATAGGCATGTTTTAACATCTAATAGATTGTCCAGCAATGCCAGTGTAAGAGATAGTCAGAAGACACATGTTTATAAGCTACAAAATTGGGCTAAGGAAGGTGAGATGCTTTACAAAAATGCCGACATTGCTCTAAACTACACAGTTGGTACATATCTGAAGATATTGGCTTTTTATAATAAAAATTAAACGTGCCAAAATATTAACCACAACTGTATGTCAGTGAAAGGATATTTTAAGAACAAGAGAAATACATAATCAATCAGACAACAATGTGATCCATAGGCTCATATCTAAAAATCAGGGTTTTTCCCCTGATGTCAGATTACATATGTATACATTCTCTCTGATGAGGCTGTTGAACTTACCTTGAAAATCCATGTCATTATGGCAGTGGATAAAATATTTTAACATCAAGATTTTGTAACAATTATGTGAGTACTATGGAATCTGATTGCGTGGGATAAAACAAATCTGAGACCAAAGATGAAACAAATAAGTGTATTTAACAAAGCAAGACGTAGAACATAAACTAAAGCCCCCGTCACACATAACGATGTCCCAGGGATCCCACCAACAATCCGACATGGATGACAGCGACGTGTGACAGCGAGAGACCAGCGATCAGCGACGCTGGACGCTGGTTTCTAATGTAAACGTCGGGTATCCAGGAGCCATGGCTCCTGCATACCTGCTGTTTACCTTGGAAACCGGCGTACACGCTGGTTTCCAAGGTAAACATCGGGTATCTAGGAGCTGCGCGACTCCTGGATACCCGCTGTTTACCTTGGAAACCAGCGTGTACGCCGGTTTCCAAGGTAAACAGCGGGTATCCAGGAGCTGCGGCTCCTGGATACCCGACGTTTACATTAGAAACCAGCGTCCAGCGTCGCTGATTGGGGGGCCGGTCGCTGATCCCCGTCACACGCAGTGATCTCGCTGGCGAGATCGCTGATGTGTCACAAAATCAGCGATCTCACTAGCGAGATCGCTGTGTGTGACGGGACCCTAACAGAGACTTTCCTGCAATTGTAACGAAGTGCACAGCACAAAACAAAAGCATCCAGCAAACTTAATAGCGGGGCACGACCGCTAATATAAACAAGTCCAGCAGTAGTGCGACCGATAGTTATACGTGGAAGTCCAGCAGTAATATGAGCAAGAGTGCGACTGACACTTATACGTGGAAGTCCAGCAAAACACAAGTGGAGCATAACAAGGAGAAGGTCTCTAAGGGTACTTTTTGGGCTGAAAAGTCCGGCTCAAGTCCAGCACCATAGCCCGCACAGACACAGTCCAAGAAGTGATATTAATGTCAGAGTTTCCTACAGACCACAGCAGTTCCAAAGATGTGTAGCTCCTCACTAGAAGTCTGGAAAATAGGTAACTTCAGACAGGATCAGGAAGCCGCACAGAGGACTGAAGGCAGCTGAAAGTGATGTGGCAGAAAGCACCAAGAAATGAGCAGCAGCAGCAGCAGGAACTCCAGAAGCAAATCAGGAGGAAGCTCAGAAGCCAACAGCAACAAAATACTCAGGCAAGGACTTAAATAGGACATACTAGAAGTTCCAGGACAGGGCGAAGTACCGGACTGCATCTTGAACAAGGGCAAAACAGGCTCAATGGAACATCTGGAATACTTACAGATTTGAATATTGAGGAATATTTTCTTAACTCCTTAGTGACCACCAATATGTCTTTTTACTGACGTGCAATATAAGAGGCTATAATCCTCGGACAGGTGACAATCCAGCAGCTGTTGGCTGTACACTATAACTGACAACTTGCTGCATCAGCCACAATCCCTGCTGTTTAATCACTTAAATGCTGCTGTCAATAGTGACTATGCCATCTACATGGCTAACTGAGTGTGGAGGTATCTTCCTTAACCCCAATGGCACCCTGAGATCTTGATCGTGTGGTCCTGATGTTTGCCATAGCAATTCATGGCCAAATAACAGCCATAAAGTCTTCCAGCTATAGCAGCCTGTTAAAAAGTTATCAAAATTTAGGTGGTTATTCCTGTCGTGCCACTTTGCATTCATTCCTGAAAAACACATGAAGGGTTAATGAACTACCCGAAAGCAATTTTGAATATGATGAGGGGTGCGGTTTTTAAAATGGTATAACTTTTCTAGGTTTTCCAATATATAGGACCCCCAAAGTCAGGGCCGTATCTAGGGGGGGGCAGCCGGGGCAGTTGCCCCGGGCGCAGCCAGCAGGGGGGCGCAGTCGGGCCGCCTAATGCAGCGGTCCGCAGTGTCTCCCCCCGGCGGCTGCGTTCTGCCGCCCCCCCCCGGCCTGGGAGTCGGCGGTTCTCTGTGTCAGCTGTCAAGCTGACAGCCGGCGCAGAGAAGGAGCGCGTGCCAGCTCCCAGGGAACAATTGTACTGGCGTCTATACAGACGCCAGTACAAATGAAGCTCTGACCGCCGGGCCAGAGCGACGTCAGCAGCGTGATCAGGTCATGTGATCACGCTGCTGACGTCACTCCCCGGCGCCCAAAGCAAACGGTGGTAAGTGTGCTCCACTGTGGAGCTGAAGAACCACCGAAGATGGGCGATGAGGGGGAGTTAATGAGTGGAGATGGGGGGGATTTGTAGAGGGGATGGCGGTTAAAGTGTGGGGGTATTTAGAGTGGGGATGGGGGTTAATGTGTGTGGGGGTTAATGAGTGGGGATGCCATGGGGTTAATGTGTGGGGGGATTTGGAGTGGAGATGGGGGTTATTTAATGTGATGGGGGTTAATGAGTGGGGATTGGGTTAATGTGTGCGGGGGTTAATGAATGGGGATGGGGGTTAATGTGTGGGGGCGTTAATGAGTGGGGATGGGGGTCAATGTGTGGGGGCGTTAATGAGTGGGGATGGGGGTCAATGTGTGGGGGCGTTAATGAGTGGGGATGGGGGTTAATGAGTGGGGATGGGGGTCAATGTGTGTGGGGGTTAATGAATGGGGATGGGGGTTAATGTGTGGGGGCGTTAATGAGTGGGGATGGGGGTTAATGTGGGGATGGGGTTAATGAGTGGGGATGGGGTCAATGTGTGTGGGGGTTAATGAATGGGGATGGGGGTTAATGTGTGGGGGTATTTGGGGTGGGGGGATTTGGAGTGCTGATGGGGGTTAATGAGTGGGGATTGGGTTAATGTGTGGGGGGATTTGGAGTGGGGATGGGGGGTTATTTAATGTGTGGCGGGATTTGGAGTGGGGATGGGGGGTACTTAATGTGTGTGGGGGATTGAGGATGGGGGATTTAATGTGTGGGGAGATTTGAGGACACAAAATAAAGAGTATGTATGAGGAAACAGTATGGGGGATTGGTGCAGACAGTATGGGGAGCGAATGGGTTAATGTAAGTGGACACAGTATGGGCAGTCAGGGATATGTGTAAGCAGACAGTATAGAGAGTGAGGGGGTAAATATATGAGGAGACAGTATGGTGAACAGGTGGGATGCTAGAGGGGAATAGTGTGAGGCGACAGTATATTGCAGATATTTTTATTTAGGAGCATTATAATGACACTTCTGTCTTTAAGGGCGTCGTGTGGAGATTTGCTGCAGAAGACCGGAGAAGATGGAAGTCTGCAGAGACGAGTTGTGGATGAGAAAACTCATCATGGGGTCTGGACAAGAAGAAGAAAAGGAGACCGACTGCAGAGACGACGTCATATATAAGGTACCTGGATGTAAATGTTATTTGTGATACTGACTAATTCTCATGTTTTTATTTGTTAGGAACATTACAGGGGTTGTCCAGGTTTGTGCTGAGTCTGCAGTCATTCTATGTGACTGTAGACTTCTGAATTCTCACAGTGCTCACTGAACGCTGTTAGGATTCTCTCGTGCCGGTAATTTACATACATGCGGTCACATGCTGACTAGACATGTGTGGCCTCACTCAATGAAAATGAACAGAGCGAGGCCGGCACGTCTAGTCGGAGTGTCGACAGAAGTATATAAATCACATACTTGTGCTGACATGACTGTACATCGGCAAGGGAGAATCCTAAATGTGTGCAGTGCATTCGTTGTGAGAATTCAGAAGCTGCAATGTCAGAATTCAGCTCTGAAAGTTCCAGTGTCATCACATAGACACTTCACTCATATGCGATTTTCATAGGTATGGTCCTGTGACAACGAGCTTCTCTTCCTGCTTCTCTCAGTTTTTTACTGAACATTGAGAGCATTAGGAAGAGCAGCTCGCAGGTACATGGCTAAGTGTGCAAGTCGCATATGTACTTGGCGGGGGGGGGGCGCCGAACCGAATTCTTGCCCCGGGTGCCAGAAAGCCTAGATACGCCTCTGCCCAAAGTCATTTCAAAACTGAAAAGGTCCCTAAAAAAATCTGTTTTGTAAATTTCCTTGAAAAATTACTGCTACATTTTTAAACCTTCTAAAATGCTAACAAAATAAGGCAACATTTTACAAATGGTGCTGATGTAAAGCAGACATGAGGGAAATGTTATTTGTTCATGTTTTTGTGTGGTATGACTATCTGGATTAAAGGAATTATCATTCAAAATTTGAAAATTGCTAATTTTTAAAATATTTAGTCAAATTTCTGATATTTTATAAATAAATGCAAAACATATCAACCTAAATTTACCATTATCATGAAGTACAATATGTCACGAAAAAACATTCTCAAAATGACTGTGATGTGCTGAAGCGTTCCAAAACTATTACTACATAAAGTGACACTGACCAACACAAAAAGAGGACTTAGAAATCCTTCAAAAATTTTTCAAAAAACACCAGAAAAAAGGCAGAGATGCTTACCTGCCCAGGCCTCCAAACAAACACACTATCATGGTGCAGTGGAGCCTATTAAAGATGACAGTAACACAGGTGCAGAAATACCGATGAAATAACCACTCTCAACCTACCAACCCTTGGAGGGGGTGCTTGTTTGGTATATATGTGCACAAAAGATAATAATCTGTATGTGGCGTTATTCACATACAGGTGATGCAGAGCATCTGGCCTACAGTCTATTAGTGACGCCCATACTCTTAGATCAGGCGGGCTCCCCAGTGCTACCCAAAATGCATCCTATGTGAACAGAGGCCACAGTTTACATAGCCATCTGGGCCCAAATGCATCCTGAAAAATAAATAAAGTGCAAAAAACATATCAATATATGTGAGGTATTAGTTGATATTATGGCCAAAATATGGAAGCTCGCAACCCACATCAAGGGTCCCATCGTTTGCGAGTCCTATCACTACACATCGAAAAAGAGCTCACGACACAAAAATAGGACTTAGAAACCATCCAAAAATTTTCAAAAACACCAGAAAAAAGGCAGAGATGCTTACCTCTGTAAACTGTGGTCACTGTTCACACAGGATGCATCTTGGTTAGCACTGGGAAGCCCATCCGATCTAAGAGTATGGGCGTCACTAATAGGCTGTAAGTCAGATGCTCTGCATCACCTGTATGTGAATTACGCCGCCTACAAATTATCTTTTGTGCACTAATATACCAAACAAGCACCCCCTCCATGAATTGGTAGGTTGAGAGTGGTTGTTGTGGGGAAGGTGACTTGACGGACGGACTTGACTGAAGGGAGAAGGGACGGTTTGTGCACTGTAGACGGATGTTTGTAATGACAAAAGGGAAACAGCTGAGGAAGATGGAAAAGGAGTGCAGTACCTAGATTTGACCACAAGATGGCAGGGGGGAGCGTAGTTCAGGACTTGACAGCAGCTTAGGGCTTTAGAAACCACTTAGTCATGGGGGTGGGGAGATAGGAACCCAGGAGGGAAATTCCCGAGGAGGGGGATAAATAGAACAGAAGTGGGTTCCAGAGGGTGCTAGTCCCGGGAGGAGCTCTGGAGGAGAAGAATCAATACGGAGAACTGAGAGCTCAACCAGGGGACTGATAGGAAAAGACAGTCAGGAGGGTGGCCCTGACACAAAGAACCGCAGGACAGACGAGGCCCAGGGGGTACCAATCGGACAACGACCTTGGACTGGTGAAGCGCTGGCGGTAGGTTGGTCTAGGGCAGCCCCAGCGAAAGATCCGCGAGGAACATCACTATGACTGAAGGAAGGTGAAGGTACCCGTGCCTGAATATGGAGAGCTGTAAAGGAGCTGCGGTGTATGGCTACGGTCGTCAGGAGGATGGCCAATAAACTCGGACATGTTGCAACCAAAATCTGCCTCCATCTGGTGTCTGTGTCGTCTGGTCGCGGTAAGCAGTGGACCATCCCCCAATCCGGGCCATTACCACATTTGGCGTAGTCGGCAGGATCGCTGCCGCCGCCAATACTCTTCCTTCAGCGGCAAAGCCTGCGACAGAAGTACCCAAAAGAACTCGAGTTGCTTTACCTGTAGATTACAAATCTGAGACTTTGTTCCAGATCATTGGCTGTCATCAGAGGATCCGGAACAGGAAAAAAAAAACTTTGCAAGATGGTTCCCGAGAGGAATACAAATTGGGACTGTGTTTCGAGCCAGTAAAAGAAAACCTGAGAGAGACTCTGTGTTCCTCCAACGCTGGTGACCTGCGAGCAGGAGGGGGTTGGTGCTGAAGTGGATTTTCTGGGGCAGCCACTGGAGGATCTGTTGCTGGCCGTCCCCGCGGAACTATCCGGCCTGGAGGCTGGTCGTGCCGAAGGGCGGGATGAATAACAGCGGCAGACACCAGACGACGGGAGCGGGAGCTGCGGTGGAGCAGCGGAGGCCAGCTACACCCCGGACCGATCTCTGGGAGAGCGGAGAAACAGCCTGCAGAAAGCCGCGGCTCCGGGAAAGGTGAGAGTGCCTCCGGCACAGCAGGCAGGCCCCGCGGCCTACCCTTCGACCTCCGTGGATGCCGCTACTATGTCCCTGGCTGTGGCCTGCTCCGCGGCCGCCTCTGGTACACTCGCAGCGCCGGCCGCCGCCTACCTGATGGCACCCGTGGCCGCCCCTGCCTCGCTCACGGTTCCAGCTGCGGCCTGCTCACCGATACCCGTGGATGCCTCTGCCGCACTCCACACCGTGGCTGCGGCTTGCCCATCAAGGTCCATGGCTGCTCTGGCCCCACTCCAGATCGCGGCTTCGGCCGGTCGTCGGGCTCCACCGCCTCTGCGGAGCCGTCGGCCATCCACACTAGCAGGCCCCAGCTCTCCGCTCCGCTTCTCACTGGTCAACGACCCCAGTCGCTCACCTGCGGTTGGATCTGCAGGAGTTGGGGGCCGGATGGAGCGGAGCCACTACATCGCCGGAGATGAGAGCGCCCACACCACCAACGGTGGAGGACTGCTGGACACCCCCAGGGGTCACTGGGCCCTGTGGAGAAGGGGGCAATCCCTATGCAGGGAATATTGAGGCCTGTTCTGCCCCTGAGACTTTTTTGCCGTTTAACAATTCTGTGGCGGCGGAGTCCCCTTCGGCCCGTGCCAGGGCCTGGTCCCCAAGTAGAGAAATGATGCGGAATGCGCGCCGGGGGACTATCTTCGGCCCCTTCTACCCCTTTTGACGCATCTGAGGAGGGAGATGACTCCTGAGCCCGGGGCAAAAAAGAACACCCGGGGCTCAGGAACAGTCGAGACATCCCAAGAACCTCATGGCCGTGAGGTTCCCTGCTGAATTGGCGTAACATCGGCCGTCAGGAGATGGCCCGGACTACCAGGATTTCGGTGCACCGTTGTGCAGCCTAAAGGACAGTTTCACGTCCAAGTTAAGAAAAATGTTTTTTTGTTGTTTATTGTTTTCTCCTGACATAGCGGGGATGTGGGGGAGGAAGTGTTGGTGTAAAAGGAAGGGGGAGTACCCATGTTCTGTTTTAAAGTGTTACATTTAAAGAAAAAGGGGTTACTCCTGTTGAGTTACTCATAGTGTTATTAAAACAAAGGTAGCTGTATACACGGTATACCAAAAGTTGGTTTAATGTGTAATATGTACAAGAATGTGTAACAGGTCCCGGGTACAAGGTTTCATAAAAATGCTGACTATGACTTTCTAACTACAGGGACACAAAGATGGAAGACATTGAACCAGACAGTGGTCCGTCAGTCAGGTCCCCAACACCACGGACACCCCAAAAGGATAAGCGGGCGATAACGATGACCTGGTAGGCAAAAGGCCTCGGTCATAGCGTTCCGGACAGTTGAGGGTAACAGAAGGGGAGAGTAGTGGGAGGTAGACGCTGTAGTGTAGTCCGGGTGGACCTAGCCAACCTGAAAGAAGTTGTCACGTGGAGGGCACACCGGCGAGTAGCAGTAGGCTGCTCGGAGCATGGTGCTCCCGGTTTGGTTCGGCCCCCCGCGTGTGGCGGGTTTGGCCCAACAGCCGGTCTGACAACAGACAGTGGGCAAGCTTTTGGACGACGAAGGTAGGGAGTACGATTGTTGGGGATGACAATAGACAAAGGAAGGGGGAGATTGGGGAAGGTGACTTGACGGATGGACTTGACTGAAGGGAGAAGGGACCGTTTGTGCACTGTAGACGGATGTTTGTAATGACAGAAAGGAAACAGCTGAGGAAGATGGAAAAGGAGTGCAGTACCTAGATTTGACCACAAGATGGCAGGGGAGCGTAGTTCAGGACTTGACAGCAGCTTAGGGCTTTAAAAACCGCTTAGTCATGGGGGGTGGGGAGATAGGAACCCAGGAGGGAAATTCCCGAGGAGGGGGATAAATAGAACAGAAGTGGGTTCCAGAGGGTGCTAATCCTGGGAGGAGCTCTGGAGGAGAAGAATCAGTACGGAGAACTGACAGCGGTGGAGAGCTCGACCAGGGGACTGATAGGAAGAGACAGTCAGGGGGTGGCCCTGACACAAAGAACCGCAGGACAGACGAGGCCCCAGGGGTACCAATTGGACGATGACCTCGGACTGGTGAAGCGCTGGCGGTAGATAGGCCTAGGGCAGCCCCAGCAAAAGATCCGCAAGCAACGTCACTACGACTGAAGGAAGGTGAAGGTACCCGGGCCTGAATATGGAGAGCTGTAAAGGAGCTGCGGTGTATGGCTACGGTCGTCAGGAGGACGGCCAATAAACTCGGACCTGTTGCAACCAAAATCTGCCTCCGTCTGTTGTCTGTGTCATCTGGTCACGGTAAGCAGTGGACCACCCCCCAATCCGGGCCATTACCACATTGTTTCATCGGTATTGCTGCACCTGTGTTGCTGCCATCTTTAATCGGGTCCACTGCACCCTTGTAGTGCATTTGTTTGGAGGCCTGGGCAGGTAAGCATCTCTGCCTTTTTTCTGGTGTTCTTTGATAAAGTGACACTGGTCAGAGTTGAAAAAATTTACCTAGTCACTATTTTCTTAAAGGATTCCATGTCAGCTCATGGATAGACTCCTGGGTCATCAATTTTAAGTTTGTGTTGCAAAATCTGGCAACAAATCCCCTATAGGGTAGTTATATGGTGTCTCTACGGTATGTGGAATACATTTAAGATTAATTTGAGTTCACCGGTATACATTTTTACTTTTTTCCCCTGAATTTACTAGCATGAATGCCAAAATTTGAATTCACTGATCTGTCCAATTACAGGATTTTTCACATTGGCAGATGTACCGCCCTGAATACATCTACTATATAATCTTCTAATTCTGTCTGTCTGTAACGGAAATCCTGCGGCACTGATTTGTCACGCCCGGCTGGCCGCAAGCAATCAGTGCATTCGAACGACGCACGCCTCCGTCGGGAGATCTGCGGCGCGGAGAGAGAGACATTCTAGAATACCTGATGTGTTAGAATCTGGCCACCATCTAGTAGTAACATAGTTATTAAGGTTGAAGGAAGACTTTAAGACCATCTAGTTCAACCTATGTCAAATTAGCGGTTTGATGAAGGAAGTTGACCAATGTTTGATTACATGTAGCGCTGATCATAGTGGTGCAATGTATCTGTAAAAATTGCATGCTGTACTGTGTCTCCATATAGCATCCAAATTCTTTCTCCCAACCACTGAGTTGAATGGGTGAGTCTCATCCGATTTCTGGAGTAAAATTGTGCATGCTGAGAATTTTTTCATTTTGCCGATTCAGTCATTGAAAAAAATTGCTTATCTGCACTGCCTCACTGAATAACATTGGTCCAAATGCCACCCGATTTTCTGACGCATAGCTCTCAGACCAAAAATATGGTCATGTTCACGATCACGAGCTCTGAAAGAGATTTCATCTAGTGAAATGCTCATTAAGCACTAATGGCAAGCAATTAACTTGTGAATGTCAGGTGAAATGTGGTTATATTAAATCTAACTCTAATTTATTGATTCATTTACTAATTAGTTTAGACCGCCACTCTCTATATTATACAGTCCAGGTAGATACCACAGCTTATGCGGTTTAGACAAATGTGTAATAGCCTTCCTTTTTTAAAACTTTTATTCTTTGTATCTTTCGTATCTTGCACAGAGCTTGGTATCCAAAACTGTGGAAACACAAAATAACACATGTACGGTGCAAATTGCAAATAAGTATTTGAAGATGTGGCAAAAATCTGTCATGGGCATAGCAGACTTGTAGGAACCATGTGTACAAACCATTCAGAAACAACATAATTTAGTAGCTGAATTTTAATTTCTGATTGGAAATCATATGCAACTAGATAATGATTTGATAAGAATATACTCAACATCCTGAAAGTGATACACAATATGCCCAAAGTTCACCAATAAAGATATACACACGTGGGTTACATCTACCAGCTGTATTTTTATGAATAAGAAAAACAAGTATCGTTCGTTAGCATTCTTCCTTTTGTATTGTCATACAATGTTTTATATTGAGTTGGGTTGATATGATTGTGCTTGATTAGCTCTCGGCATTAAATAATTTTATGTAATAAAAACAATCAAATTGAGAACATTTTCATGTGACCGTTAATTCAATTAACCCCTTCAAGACAGGAGGTATTTTAATTTTTGCGTGTTTTTTTTTTGCCCCCCTTCTTCCCAGAGCCATAACTTTTTTATTTTTCCATTAATATGGCCATGTGAGGGCTTGTTTTTTGCAGGACGACTTGTACTTTTGAACAACACCATTGGTTTTAACATATTATGTACTGGAAAACAGGAAAAAAAATTCCAAGTCCAGTGAAATTGCAAAAAAAAGTGCAATTCCACAATTGTTTTTTGTTTTGATTTTTTTACTGAGTTCACTAAATGCTAAACCTGACCTGCCATTATGATTCTCCAGGTCTTTACGGTTCATAGACACCAAACATGTCTAGGTTCTTTTTTATCTAAGTGGTGAAAAAAAATTTCAAAGTTTGTTAAAAAAAATTGCACCATTTGCCAATACCCGTAGCATCTCCATTTTTCGTGATTTTAGGTTGATTGACGGCCTATTCTTTGTGCACCAAGATGATGTTTTTAATGATACCATTTGGGTTTAGATACAACCTTTTCATCATCCGTTATTTCAATTTAATGCAATGTTGCAGCGACCAAAAAAATGTTAATTCTGGCGTTTTTACTTTTTTTCCTCTTTACGCCGTTTAGCGATCAGGTTAATTATTTTTTATATTGATAGATCTGGCGATTATGAATGCGGCGATACCAAATATGTGTATATTTGTTTTTTATTGTTTTACTTTGAATGGGGCGAAAGGGGGTGATTTGAGCTTTTATATAATTTTTTATTTTTATATTTTTAAAAGCATTTTTTTTTAACTTTTGGCATGCTTCAATAGTCTCCATGGGAGACTAAAAGCTGCCATAACCCGATCGCCTCTGCTACATACAGGCGATGATCAGATCGCCTGTAAGTAGCAGAATTGCTGACTTGCTATGTTTGCCGACCTCCGGGTGGCGCTCATAGCAATCTGGCAGTGACAACCATAGTGGTCTGCTGGAGACCTCTGTTTGTTATGCCAACCCATTGGTGACCCACGATCACATGTTGGGGGTCACCGATGGGCAGGATTTCCAGCGCGCTTGCCAGAAGCACGTGTTATATGCCGCTGTCAAAGCTTTACAGTGGAATTTAACGAGTTAACAGTCGCGGCTGTTAGAGGTACATGTCAGCTGTTCAAAACAGCTGACATGTGCCGGAAAAGATGTGGGCTCACCACCAGCAACCACATCAAAGGGAGGGTATCCAATATACTGATGACAGAAATGGGTTAATCATAGACGTTTGTTGAATCACCCCCAGCTTTCAAAACAGAAAAATAATGTCAGATCAAAAGTTAATACCTTGGCAAAATAGTCAGATAACAAAACTGGATACATGTATCTGTACAACAAGCATCCACGTAATATAAGCAAATATTACATTTACATTAAAATTACATTTATTGTTTAGTGTAAATGTACATATAAGCCATCTGACAGGACTTATGTCAACATTTGGCTACACGCGAATCTAAAATCTTAAAATAGATTTCACATAAACCTTTGATGTATTTTCACATTGCAGGATTTGTACAAATTGTTTTCTACCGGTTTTCATCTTTGCTGCGTCTACTGGGATATCAGAGAACTCCATCTTTATATAAAACTATTTAGTAAAAGCACGCTGCAGGGCATGTTTTAATTAATATTTATAGCACATCCGAGAGGTCTGGATAAATCAGAAGACAGATTTGCAATGTATCTGTTGTTATCTCAGAGGCAGCTACCGCCAAGGCCATTTGTCCTCAAGTCCGAGTTGTTTGAAGAGCCATTGTAAGACTGAAAAGTTTGCATCTCCTGGTTCAAAATTATCATCTTTTTAGCACGAAAAGATGACATTGAGCAGTGAAATGATCCTGTCACCGAGGAGCTTGTGTCAGTGTCTGATGTCCTTCTTCTTCCACAGTAGCGTTGAAGACCTTTTCGAAAGTGTATTGTAAATAGACCGTATGTGATGGGATCTAGACAGGCATTGACAAGGCCAAAGATGAAAAGGATATGTGTAAGGGATTGAGAAACGTTCTCTTCCATGGCCTCAGGATAGAACCAATACCACAACCCAAGGAGATAGTAAGGGGTCCAGCAAATGATAAAAGAGCTAACAATTACAATGCTCATTTTCAGAGTCCTCATCCGTGCTTTGGGGATGTTATTCTTGGAGCGCCGGAGGTAAACTTCTTTAGAAGACACTATAATATAATAGAAAAACATTTTCGTCTAACATTTCTGACATAACAGAAAGAAAATGAAAATATTACACAGAGTGGGCCATTTATATGGATACACCTAAACAAAATGGGAATGGTTGGTGATATCAACTTCCTGTTTGTGGCACATTAGTATATGGGAGGGGGGAAAGTTTTCAAGATGGGTGGTGACCATGGCGGCCATTTTGAAGTTGGCCGTTTTGGATCCAACTTTATTTTTTCCAATGGGAAGAAGGTCTTTTGAAACATCAAACTTATTGAGAATTTCACAAGAAAAACAATGGTGTGCTTGGTTTTAACGTAACATTCTTTCATGAGTTATTTACAAGTTTATGACCACTTATAAAATGTGTTCAAAGTACTGCCCATTGTGTTGGATTGTCAATGCAACCCTCTTCTCCCGCTCTTGACACACTGATAGCAACACTGCAGAAGAAATGCTAGTGCATAAAAAGGGCAACACATCATCATGTGGCAATTTCAGATATCCAGTGGCATTGAGGTTTCCATTGATGAAGAATGGCCCCACTATCTTTGTACCCCATATACCACACCATACCATCAATTATGGGTGTCAGATCCAAGCATTCCTACATGAACAGTTTCCTGGAAAATGGATTGGTCATCGTGGGCCAGTTGAATGGCCACCAAGGTCTCCCGATCTGACCCCCTTAGACTTTTATCATTGGGGTCATATGAAGGCAATTGTCTATGCTGTTTAGATACGAGATGTGCAGCATCTGAAACAATGGATACTGGAAGTCTGTGATAGCATTTCTTCTACGGAGTTGCTATCAGTGTGTCAAGAGTGGGAGAAGAGGGTTGCATTGACAATCCAACACAATGGGCAACATTTTGAACACATTTTATAAGTAGTCATAAACTTGTAAATAACTCATGAAATTATAAAGTTACGTTAAAACCAATCACATCATTGTTTTTCTTGTGAAACTCTCAATAAGTTTGATGTGTCCTATAACCCTCTTCCAATTGAAAAAAGTAAAGTTGGATCCAAAATGGCCAACTTCAAAATGGCCGCCATGGTCACCACCCATTTTGAAAAGTTTCCCCCCTCCCATATACTAATGTGCCACAAGCAGGAAGTTGATACCACCAGCCATTCCCATTTTACTTAGGTGCATCCATATAAATGGCCCACCCTGTACAGAACTGTACCAAAGTTTTAAGCAAGTATGAAAAAAATGTTGCAAAGTAAAAATGCTTTCGAAAATAGGAGTGTTGATAGTTTATTTGTAGCAATTAACACAATGAAAAGTGAATAAACAACTTAAAAATCTGAAATCAAAATTTGGCTTGACCACCCTTTGCCTTGGAAAATACGTCAAATCATGGTATCTAGGTTCACTTGCACGCAGTTTTTTGAAGGAACTCAGCAGTAAGGGTGTTTAAAACATATTTGAGAATTAACAACAGATCTTCTGTGGATGCAGAATTGCACAAATCATTCGGTCTCTTCATGTAATCAAATACAGACTAGATGTTGAGATTAGGGTTCTCTGGGAGCCATATAATCAATTCCAGTACTCCTAGTTCTTCTTTACTCTGAAGATACTTCTTAATCACATTGGTTGTATGTGTTTTGGGCTTTTGTCCTCCTGTAGAATAAATTTGGAGCCAATCAGATGCCTCCTTTGTGGTATTGCATGATGGATGAGTATCTGTCCGCATTTCTCAGCATTGTGACACAAAAAAAATGGGCCGACGACCGTAAACGTAGAGGTCAGCCGAGGAAATATTCAGCAATGCCAGCAGCTCAGAACTGGATGCAACCAGTGGGACCTAGCTATATCCATCTACTCTTAAGAGAAGTCTGTCCATAAGTGGTCTTCATGGAAGAATTACTGACAAAAACTATACCTTTGTCACAGAAACAAGGTAGGTGACTCAACTGTAAACAAAAACAAAGAAACTAGGACGCAGAAAAATGGCAGCAGGTGCTCTGGACTGATGAGTCAAAACATAAAATATTTTGCTGTAACAGAAGATAGTTTGTTTGCAGAAGAGCAGTATAATAATAAGTGTCTGCATGCAACAGTAAAGCATGGTGGAGGTTTCTTGCAAGTTTTTGGCAGCATTTCGGCAGATGTAGTTGGGGATTTGCTCAACAGTAAATGTGTCCTTAATGCTGAGAAATACAGGCAGATACCTATCCATCATGCAACACAGTGAAGTGTTTAATAGGCTCCAAATGTCTTCTGCAGCAGGACAATGACCCCAAAGATACAATGAATGACATTAAGAACTGTCTTCAGAGTAAAGAAGAACAAAGAGTCCTGTAAGTGATGATATGATCCCAAAGGATGCCTGACTTTATCATCTATTCTGTGTGGGATTATATTAAGAGACAGAAGGATTTGTGCAAGCCTGCATCCAGAGAAGATTTGTGCTTTTCCAAGTTGTTTAGAACAACCTCCCTGCAGAGTTCCTTCAAAAACGCTAAGTATACCTAGGAGAATTGATGCTTGGATGCTATTCTGAAGGGGAAGTCACACCAAATATTTAAATGATTTAGATGTTTATTTTGCAGGACCTTGTCCATCAGTATTGTGTGGACACTAGATAAGTGCCCTGAGAAACACCTGTTACCTGATGGTATTTCAGCTCTTCTTTTGATTAGCTGGCCTAACGCAAAGTCATTGTTGATGCACATATGGAACTACACGAGTCATAGATGCCATCAAGTATGAGGCATTTTTCAAGCTCTCATCCAGTGGCCATAGAATTACTGACGTACCTTGTTGTCTAGGTCTTACATATCGATTTGTCCCAACTCTATTAATTACATCATAAAGGATATTCTTATCACTGTGCAAAAAAGGTTACAGATTCATCTATCAGGTGCATTATAGCACTGAAGTACTACAAATCTCAATGGGCCTCATAAAAACTATCAAAAAATATATTTTCACTCATAAGCATCCAACCCAAAGCTCAGCTTTAATTTGTTAAACTACCCTGGCAAAGGTAAAGAAGAGCTGTCAACTGTTCTTGTGGGCAGAGTTTTGATAAATCTGTCCCTTTGACTTACAAGAGATAAGGCCCCGTCACACTAAGCGATCTCGCTAGCGAGATCGCTGATTTTGTGACACATAAGCAATCTCGCCAGCGAGATCGCTGTGTGTGACGGGGATCAGCGACTGGCCCCCCTGCCGGTTATCGCTGATCGTGCTCGAGCGGCCTGGGCCATTTTTCGATCGCTGGTCTCCCGCTGCCCTGCACGCATCGCTGCGTGTGGCAGCGAGACACCAGCGATCAGCGACGCTGGTTGCTAATGTAAACGTCGGGTATCCAGGAGACGCGCGGCTCCTAGATACCCGATTTTTACCTTGGAAACCAGCGTGTACGCCGGTTTCCAAGGTAAACAGTAGGAATCCAGGAGTCGCTCGGCTCCTGGATACCCGATGTTTACATTAGAAACCAGTGTCCAGCGTCGCTGGTCCTGATCGCTGGGGCTGTCTATGTGACAGCTCACCAGCGATCAGCCTAACGATGTCCCAGCGATCCCATCATGTCGGATCGTTGGTGGGATCGCTGGGACATCGTTAAGTGTGACGGGGCCTATAGTCTGGGGCTCCTCTCTGGCCTCAATATGGTAGATAAGAAGGCTGGTGTGAGCCCAGAATGATTCATTGCTCAAAATCGGACATTAGAGAAGATACATGTAAATCTACGTCGGTCATACAAATTATGTATCTACAATGTCTGATTTTGAATAGTAAAACATGTTCTTTTAATTTGTGGTAATGTGAAGTACAAATACACCAAAAGTTTTCTGATACATTTCCCCCATTACCCTTCCCATAGTTAGTGTCTTAGAAATCTACTGTAGATATTAATGGCGTTCCCACTATAAACATTAGTGGCATGTACACATGAGGGGCCCAGAACTACTAAGAGAAGTCATATATTCCAGCTGACAATGGTAACGTTTTTATCTCAGCATAGTACTTACAGGTTCCCTTGCTCATGCGCTTTGAGATTTCCAGCAGAATTCTTGAATAACAGGAAATCATGATCAGCAGAGGAAGCAGGAAGAGGAACACAAAGCTCACCATGTTGTAGGTTGTTTCCTGCCAGTGCTCCTGGAAACTGCCTCTGGTGGTGCACTGGGTGAAGTTCTGTGGCTCAGTGATTGTTACTGTATGAAACAGAAAGAGCTGGAAGGAAAGGGGAGACAGCTACATGACTTGTTTTATCTATGTAATTTCAACATAATGATTTCCAACAACACCAAAAAGACAAAAGGGAAGATTTACAAATCACTATGCACTTTTTTACCTTGCTGAAGTGGTTGTGTGTTATTAAGAACAAACCATAGTTTCCCCTCCAATCTGTCTTGAATCCTGCAGCCAGGATCATATTCCTCGCCAATCGTTATACCGATGTCTCTACCTTGTGCAAGTCATTACACTGGCTACCCATCCACTCCAGAATCCAGTAAAAACTTATTACCCTCACCCACAAAGCTCTCCATGGCTCAGCACCACCCTACATCTCCTCCCTCATTTCAGTATACCACCCTACCCGCGCCCTCCGTTCTGCTGATGACCTGAGGTTAGCATTCTCAGAACCTCCCACTCCCGTCTCCAAGACTATACACATGCTGCACCAATTCTTTGGAATGCGCTTCCCAGGTCAATATGATTAGTCCCCAATCCCCACAATTTTAAGCGTGCCCTGAAAACGCATTTATTCAGACTGGCCTACCGCCTCAACACATTAACCTAATCTATCCCTG
This sequence comes from Dendrobates tinctorius, assembly GCF_039654945.1. NCBI lineage: Eukaryota > Metazoa > Chordata > Amphibia > Anura > Dendrobatidae > Dendrobates > Dendrobates tinctorius. Next base: position 46,436,967 of record NW_027361690.1, on the reverse strand, counting down.
TGTGGCACAGCCAAATGTTTTACCATAACCAGGTTCCCCGCATCATGTTCCCACATGCTTTATGCATCCATTAGCCCTCTGTGTCTGTACTGTTACACACTTAACATTATGGCTGGTCCATACAATCAGGGCAATTGTTACCACCCACCTTTCGTGTCTACCTTTTTACAATCTACCTCATAGATTGTAAGCTTGTGAGCAGGACCCTCATTCCTCTTGGTATCTGTTATGATGTATGTGATTATTGTTATGCTGTTATGTCTATCGTCTGTACATGTCCCCTCTGAAATGTAAAGTGCTGCGGAATATGTTGGCGCTATAGAAATAAAATTTATTATTATAAGATATGAAACATTGTCCAACAAAGTTGGTGCAAAATCGGTCTAAAGTAGGTCAACGAATATCCCATCGACACTTCTACGTTTTGCGTATATGTTCTATCACTTGTTTTTGTGGATAGAACACACACTCATCAAAGAAAATAACCCTATTCGCGTGTAGCTTTTTGCAGACTAATTGTCTACAAAAATTAGGCGGAAACATGTCTGAAATAATCTAAATCACATACCAAACTCACACCTATCAACAAATGTGTCTAAGACAGTGTTGTACCACTAATGGCGGCAGACTACGCTGGCATTAAAGGACCCATTAGTCGGGGTGATCTCGGTGCCAGCTCCAACACTGCCCCCAATACCCGACATCACACTTTCAACTGGATCTGCATCCTAGATGCAGATCCAGTTGACAGCAATGATTGAACAGCGAGCCATCAGCTCCCTTTTCTAACATTCTCCCCGTGTGTCTGAGCTCTGATGTCTCAGATCAGCGGGCGCAATAATGTCGCTACATTACACCTGCTGTGCAGATCTTTAGACCCCATGCTACAGAGCCTTGAGCAGCAGGTGAATGGGGAGAGGTAATCTTTTTTTTTTTTTTTTTTTAAATCAATGAGTACATTGTGAGGGTCATTATACAATACTATTTGGAGGGCTACACGGGAGCCATTATATTATATGGAGGGCTACATGGGAGCCATTATACTATATGGAGGGCTATATGGGAGCCATTATACTATATGGAGGGCTATATGGGAGCCATTATACTATTTGGAGGGCTATATGGGAGCCACTATACTATTTGGAGGGCTATATGGGGGCTATTATACTATTTCGAAGGCTATGTGGGAGCCATTATACTATTTGGAGAGCTATGTGGGGGGCTATCATACTGTGTGGTGGTCATTACACTGTTCGAAGGGCTGTGTGGGTGTCAATATACTGTATGGAGGGATGTATGGATGCATGGGGGTCAAAATGTGTGGAAGTCTCTGTGGGGGCCATTATACTATTTAGTGAGCTATGTGGGGACCAATTGTACTATTTGGAGATCTGTGTGTGGGCCATTTATAATGCTTGGATAGCTATTGGTAAGCCAATAATAGTGTGAAGGGCTATGTGTACAGTAGGTACTTATTAACTCTTGTATAGTATTTGAATCTTGATTAAAATAAGTGTTTTTCTGATTTTTATTTAATAGTTCTGTTCTAACTCTAAAGAGATCTTTTTTCTATTGTTGGAGCTTATTTTATTTTGTGTTTCTCTTCCAGAGTTTATTTTATTTAATTTAGTTACTAATTTTTCTTTTCCTTTTTTTTTTTCCTACAGCTTAACTCAATAAGGAGGCCTCTGCACAGCTTTATGCACCTCCGATATATTAGAGTCACATGTACCATCAAGAAAGTTTTCTTTGAAATAGTTTAGAACGCAATTGCTTATGTATTTTTTGGACTCATTGTTATTTATAAGGATTATATTAATTTTCCAATTCAATGGACATTTCTTTTGAGGGTTTAAAATGATATTAAGAAATAGTGGAGCATAATCTGAGTATATGATGGAATCATAAAAGGCTTTCTGAACTGCATTCAGAAAGTGATGTAGTAAGAATAAATCTATTCTTGAATACTTATTATATACTGAGGAAAAAGGAATAGCCTTTAGTCGTTGGATGTAATTGTTTCCAAGTGTCAAACTAATGCAGCTCTGCCATAGATTTTTTTTTATAGAACTGAGTGTCTTCAGTGGTGCAGATGAATGACTATTTGAGGTGTCTAAAGGTGGGTATATATACAATCCATATGCCTTCAGAAAATTTGCTTAGTGATGTGGATATTTTATTAACCCCTTAACTTCCAATGACGGATATATCCGACTTTGGACGCCTCTTACCTGTTTGGTGAGGGCTCCGGCGATGAGCCTGCACCTTTTCCAGCACATGAAAGCTGATCTCAGGTGAAATCGCGATCCACCCACGGCTGCTAACATGTTAAATACTGTTGTCAAACTCTGACGGCGGCATTTAACATGCACGTGCAGGAAGTGCGTCATTAACCCCACCCATCGGCACCAATGTCACATGACCGCAGGTTGCCGATGGGTTGGCATGACAGGAGACCCCTGTGGTTGTCATAGCCGGATAGCCCAGGGGTCGGCATTCATAGCAAGTGAGAGTTTCTGCTACATAGAGCGGGGCTGCAACCCTGCTCTATGTTGCAAAAGCGATTGGATGATCGCAGCTTCTAGTCTGCCATGGGAACTATTGAAGCAAGTAAAAAGTAAAAAAAAATGTTTTTAAAAATATTTAAAAAATTAAAATATGTAAAAGTTAAAATCACCCCCCATTCCCCCGATTCAAAATAAAACAATAAAATAAATCAAATATACACATACTGTATTTGGTATTGCCGTATTCAGAATCACCTGATCTATCAATATATAAAAAGAATTTATCCAATCAGTAAATGGCGTAGCCAGAAAAAAAATTAAAACACCAATGTTGCATTAAAATGCAATAACAGGCGATAAAAAGATCGTTTACACACCAAAATGGTATCATTAAAAACATCAGCACGGCACGCAAAAAATAAGTCCTCACCCAGCCCCAAATCACGAAAAATGGAGACGCTATGGGTCTCGGAAAATGGCAACTTTTTAATTTCTTTTACAAACTTTGGAATTTTTTTTTCACCACTTAAATAAAAAAGAACCTAAAAAAGAACCTAGACATATTTGGTGTCTGTGAACTCATAATGACCTGGAGAATCATAATGGCATGACAGTTTTAGCATTTAGTGAAGATGGTAAAAAAAATATCCAAATTACAATTGTGGAATTGCACTTTTTTTGCAATTTCAACGCACTTGGATTTTTTTTCCTGTTTTCCAGTACAAACTATGGTAAAATCAATGGTGCCATTCAAAAGTACAACTTGTTCCGCAAAAAACAAGCCCTCACATGGCCATATTGATGGAAAAATAAAAAAAGTTATGGCTCTGATTTATCTAAGGATATTCAGCCACTAGCATTCGGCAAGGTTAGCCTCAGCCTCCACCCGAACCATCTATCATTATTCCTTTGTACCTTTTGGCTTTTTATGTGATATTCAAATCTTTTTATTAGTAATTATATTTAAACCAGGATTAGGGGACATGTGCCAGCCAATATCCCAGTAACAGTTCCAATGTTGGATGCACTTATGGTCGGATTCATTAATAAGTAAGTCTAGCAGAATCTCTTTTAACCCTTAAGGGGTTGCCCCCCTTTTTGTAAGATAAGCGTACTCTACTTATTTATTTATTCATTCACTTTTTTGGCAGCTACTTACATTTTCAAGAAAAAGCGATCAGCCTTAAGGACATTACGTTTTTTCTATACACTTAGGGTACCGTTACATCTAGCGATGCACCAGCGATCCCGACCAGCGATATGACGCGGTCAGGATCGCTGGTGCATCGCTAGGTGGTCGCTAGTGAGCTGCCACACAGGCAGATCTCACCAGCGACATCGCTGGGGACGGGGATCGCTACTTACCTGTCAGACGCGGCGATCCTGCGTCCTGCCTGGCTCCACGCGTCGCTCGTCGGCGCCACAGGAAGCGCAGCAGGAAGTGGCCGACGAGGAATGGTCCAGGAGCTTCTCGCGCGATCAGCGATAACCAGCGGGGGAGCCGGTCGGAGGTAAGTATCACATGCAGCGATATCGCTAGCAATATCGCTGCAACGTCACAAAATCGGTGACTTTACAGCGATATTGCTAGCGATATCGCAGTGTGTAACGGGGGCTTAACAAGTGAGTAGCTTATTTTCTAAAACAAAACAAATAGGCTTTATTTATTTATTTATTTATTCATTCATTCATTCATTTATTCATCCCACTTTTTGTGCCAGCTATCCATATTTCCAAGACCAGGCAACCAGCCTCCAGGACATCTTGTTTTTTCTATACATTATCAAGTGAGTAGTCTAATATTAACCCTTGTCTTTCCCAGTATAGCACGGTGTAATTACTATTTTAAGCTTGTCTCTTTTTAGCAGGTATTAGCACAGAACCTGTCAATCACCAGGAGCATCTTGGAACACCCAATTTTTTCTTCTGGGCCCAGTGGACTAGCACCAGTGTGTCATTCTATTATTTACTCCTTTAAAGGATGTTTATACTGTCATGATCCATATTGCCGGTCTGGTCATTTCAAGGGTTAACATTTCTCAGCCTCAGTCTGGTTTCAGGTTTGCTATTTGGCTCCGCTGCATCCTGCAGGCGGTGTCAGCTATAGTTCTGCCTTCGGCATGTGTATCTGACTGGTATATCCTGAATTGCCCTGCTGTGATCCCTGACTTGCCCCGTGTCTGTTTATTCCCTCTGTCTGTCCTGACCCAGTGTTTCCCTGTAAGTTTGTTGACTCCTTGGTTTTGACTTGCCTTGCATTCGGACCTGCTTCTGTCTTCTGTCTTTGTCTTATCCACTTCCGACCGTTGCTGACCCTTTGGCTTGTTTCTGACCACGTGTACTGCTGTGACCTCTAGTACTTCTGCTCCTGTTTCTGACTCGACTTGTCTGACCACTTTTTCACCACCTGGTGGCGCTTGTGCTGCTGCTCAGTGTTGCTATGCTGTGTGTGCAACCTCTCTTCCCTCACCAGCACCCCCTGGTGGAGGTTGCCCTATACTGCACTGCAGTAGCACGACATATACCTTTCATATTGAAGGTTGTGATACTTAAGTTAGCCATGGTTTAACCCTTTCACCCCTGAGCCTTGTTTCACCTTCCTGACTAGGCCAAATTTTACAATTCTAAACAGTGTCACTTTATGTGGTATTAACTCTGGAATGCTTCAGCAAATCCCAGCGATTCTAAGATTATGTTTTCATGACACATTGTACTTTATGTTAGTGGTAAATTTAGGCTGAAAGTTTTTGCTTATATTTGTGAAAATATTGGAATTTGGGAAAAATTTTAAAAATGTTGCAATTCTCAATTTTTATATATTTAAACCACTTAGTCATGTTGCAGAAAATAATTAATAAACAACATTTACCACATGTCACTTTACATCTCCATCATTTTTTAAACCTAATTTTTTTGTTAGGAAGTTAGAAGAGTTAAACTTTTAATAGCAATTTCGAATTTCTAAATTTACAAACCGTTTTTTAGAGACCACATCATGTTTTAAGTGATTTTGATGGGCCCATATGACAGAAAATACCCAAAAGTTACACTATTTTAAAAGTTCTCAAAATCATATTCAAAAAATATACTAACTCTTTAGGTGGTTCACAGGAATTAAGGCAATATGGAAGGAAAAAATGTTCATTTAGCCCCAGATTTTGCACTTTTACAAGGGTAACAGGAAAAGATGAACCATGCAATTTGTTGTATAATTTCTCCTGACTACACTGATACCCTGTATGTGGTGGAAAACTACTGTTTGGGCGCATGACAGGGTTTGGAACAGAGGGAGCGCTATTTGACTTTTGGAGCTCAAAATTGGCTGGAATAGATGGTGGATGCCCTGTTTTGTTTGTAGTGCCTCGTTGTGAAAAAAGTGGAAACCCCCCGCAAGTGACTCCATTTTGGAAACAGCACCCCTTATCTTTAGGTGTAGTGAGCACCTTGAACCCACAAGTCTTTCACAGCATTTTATAACATTGAGCAGTGAAAATGAAAAAAATCTATTTTTCCTGCAAAAATGTAGCTTCTGCTCCAAATTTTTCGTCTTCACAAGGGTAAGATGAGAAAATGGACCATACAATTTGTTGTGATATTTGTCTATATGTGGTGAAAAACTACTATTTGGGTACACAGCAGGGCTCATAAGGGAAAGAGCGCCAATTGGATTTGTAAACGCAATTTTGGTTGAAACAGATATCAGCGGATGCCAATACAGCAGAAACCCCCACAAATAACCTTATTTTGGAAACAAAACCTCTTGAGAAATTCATCTAGGGGTGTAATGAGCATTTTTAATCCTCAGTGGAATCATATAACTGTATAACATTGGGCTAAGTCAATGGAAAATTATTTTTTTTTCCACTAAAATGTTATTTTGACCTCAAGTTTTCAATTTTCAAAAGGGATAATAAGAGAAAATGGACCACATCATATGTAGTTGAAATCTACTTTTGAAGCACAGTGCAAAGCTCAGAAGGGAAGGAGTGCCATATTGTAGTGCACATTTTGCTGGAATGGTTTGAGGGTGCCATGTCACATTGTCAGAGCCCCTGAGGTGCTAAAACAGCAGAACATCACCATAAGTGACCCCATTTTGCAAAGTGCACCTCTCAATGAATTTATCTAAGGGTGCAGTGATCATATTAACACCATGGGTGTGTCACAGAATATTATACCATTGGGTGGTAAAGTAAAAAATACATTTATAACACAAAAAAATTGTTTTAGCTCCAGATTTTACATTGTCACCTTGGGAAAGGGGTAAAAATGGCACCAAAATTGTCATACAATTTCTGCTTAATGTGGCAATACCCCATATGTATCTGTACCGTACTGCTTAGCCGCACAACAAGACTCGGGAGGGAAGGAGCGCTATTTGACTCTTGGAGAACAAATTATTGTAGAATAGTTTGTGGTCTCCATATATAGAGCCCATGAGTGCCAGAAGAGCAGAATCCACCCTCAAGTGACCATATTTTGAAAATTACACTCCTCTGGGAATTTATCTACAAGTGCAGTGATGATTTTGACTCCATGGTGGTTTGCCAGAAACAAGCAATGGTGGATGTTGCTGAGTGAAAATTGCAAATCTAGCATTGTAGTGCCTGTATGTTCTAGTGCCCATAAGTTGTAATACCAAGTACATTATAGTACCCATACATTATTGTACCCATACATTGTGCCCAGCTTATGCTTCTGGAGACATGGACTTCGTAAATGAATTGGGTTCTCATCACTACAGAAATTCCAAACATGTGGACACTAACTGTGGCTTGCGCACATGTGGGGCTCAGAATGGTGGGGGCATTTGGATTCATGTGCACAGAATTCACTGGATTTTTTTTTGAGCCAATTTGCTTTTCCAGAGCCTTTGTGCTACCACTAATGTGGAAGTCCCCTATATTTCCATTGACAGATGACAACCAGAGTAGTGACTTGTTTTTTTTGTGGATTGAGTTGAAGCTTTTATTGAGAACATTTTACATAACATTTTGGATCACATTTGTCTTTTATGCTGCACATTAGGCCATCTTCACACGTCCTGATGGTTCCTGTACTGGAAAAACAGTACTAGTGAAATCCGCGGTCTGTGTCCTTGTGTCTGTGTGCTGTCCGTGTCTGTGTTGTCATTGTAACACATATGGAATGAAAAATGCAGCATAAAAAATAACAGTTTTATGTATTAAAGATGTTCAAAGAGGGAGATAGATAGAGTTGAGGAACATGATAGATGATAGAAATATGTCAGTGCGATTTCGAATCAATGCTTTGCGTGCCTATTTTTCTTTTAAATAAATAAATTCAAAAAATGGCGTAGGGTCTCTCGTAATTTTCAGAACCTGCTGAGGGAAAGAAAATGGCTGGGGGCTGATACACATTTTCTGTTTGTCATAAATAGCCATAAAGGTTTCCAGGCTATTAATATCAGCTCACAGCTGTTTGCTTAGCCTTTACTGATTATTATAGTGGAGACCCCCCAAAAGAATGACGTGAGGCCCCCCTATTATTACTAACCAGAAAGCCTAATCAAGACAGCTGCGGGCTGATATTAATAGCCTAGGAAGAGGCGAAGGATATTGACCCCCTCCCAGACTAAGCACATCAGCCCTCAGCTCTTAGCCTCACTCTTCCCGCTTTCCCTGGTGCAGTGGCAAGTAGGGTTGATGTCAGCTATTTTATGGCCACGAGAAGCAAGGCCACGGGTTAGTAATGGAGAGGCATCTATAAAACGACCTCATTACTAACCCCAAATGTCAAATGTAATAAAGACAGAGATAGAGTAAAGTCCTTCAATTGAAATAAACACACAGACTCCTTTATTTGAAATGAAAACTCCCCGAACCTCTTTTACCCATTTATTCAGCGATAATTAAAGTAAAAATAGCAAAGTTATACTCACCTTTCCATCAGTAACCTATTAATGGCCATATCCCATGACGTTCACATCAATGATGTAACCTCTCTCCACACTAGCCGACTCATGCCAAGCAGAGCATGAGAGCTGTTGCCTGTGACTGGTGGTAACCCTAATGAAGTCAATGCGGGTCACACGCAGCCGCGTTCTCATGCAATATGTTGTGCAGGACTGAGGAGAGGTGAGGAAAATATTCTGGATGGTCTTTAAAGACCTGTATAGGAGGTACATTTTTATCAAAAGTGTTGAAAAAAGGTTAGTTTCAATTAGTATATTAAGTATGCAGCTGGATGGGAAAAGGAAAGCAAACACTGTTCCCAGCCAGGTGTTATACCAAAGATGGAGCAACAGATCTATTGGGGTTTGAACCTTTGTTTATTTTTAGAGAGATAGGATGTGAAGTTAAGGTACTGTCACACTTAGCGATGTACCAGCGATCCCGACCAGCGATATGTCGCGGTCAGGATCGCTGGTACATCGCTAAGTGGTCGCTAGTGAGCTGCCAAACAGGCAGATCTCACTAGCGATATCGCTGGGGACGGGGGTCGCTACTTACCTGTCACACCAGGCGATCCTGCGTCCTCCCGCCCGGCTCCACGCTCGTCGCTCATCGTCACAGCAGGAAGCGCCGCAGGAAGCTGACGACGAGAAACAGTCCAGGACGTTCTCGCGCGATCAGCGATAACCAGCGGGGGAGCGGGTTGTAGGTAAGTATCAGACACAGCGATATCGCTAGCAATATCGCTATAACGTCACAAGTTATAGCGATATTGCTAGCGATATCTCTTGGTGTGACATGCCCTTTAGTCTCCCAGCAAAAGTCTTAATGATCTTGTCATTAAAGGGGAAGGAGATGAAAAGAAAAATAAAGGAGGAGTATAAATTACAAATTTTTTCTAGTGAATACTTTTTCTAGTATATATTACAACTATTTTCCATGAATTATAACTAGAAACATTTGGAAAAAGTATATAGCATTATTTGTCACAGGAGTCTCTTTTCATGTATAAAGTAAACTTACATTGCTGTCTAAATTTAGGACTGTATTAATAAATCTGTCCCAAAATGTATTTTCATCTTAGACAAAATGAAAAAAAGAAACCTTTAATTTAAATTGCTGGGGTGGGATATAGGGTAACAAAGTTAAATGACCACTTATTATTATACCTTACTTATGCAGTATAGCGCCATCATATTCCAAGGCGCTTTATCATCATCACTGACCCCATTAGGGCTCACAATCTAGATTCCCTATCAGTATGTCTGGAGTGTGGGAGGAAATCGGAGAACCCCTCACAAACACAGGAAGAACATACATGCTCCTTGCAGATGTTGGCTACGGTGGTATTTGAACCCAGGACCCCAGTGCTGCAAGGCTATAGTGCTGACCACTGAGCCACCATGCTTCCCATAGGTGTTGTGAGTGACCTTTCCTGTCTATCAATCCCGTAGCTACTGGATCACTGGTTTGGCTGGTTCCAATGGCAACACTGTTGCTGGTACTCAATGGGGCACTGTGGCTGGCAGGGGCAGACCTACCGCCCGTGCAGACTAGAGTTGAGCGACTTTTGGTTTTTTAGGGTCGCATTTCGTTTCGTGAAACCCGACTTTTCCAAAAGTCGGGTCGAGCAAGATCGTCCGATTATAGGGAAAAGTCGGGGTCGTCCCGAAACACGAAACCCAATGTAAGTCAATGGGGAATAAAAGTCGGCAGTGAGAGGAGGACAGGAAACACACCTACAGTGCCCATTTGAATGCCAAAAGCATCAATTCTTCTTTCTTAAGCTTGTCAACCTTAATTAACTTCATAATACAAGTTACGCACTGAAAAATGGGGGTTATTTGGCTACAAACTGTGGGGGGGGGGGAGGGCTGGCTCCAGGTTTTCATGTGCCCTGGGCGAAAGAGCGCCCCTTTAACACATACCACAACTCATCATGCTCCGATACGGCAGAGAAATAGCGGTATAGTACAATGAAAAATACTTCACTTTTTACATCTCATGACGAGGCCCATCTATTTCTCCATACAGAATCATTGGTCCCATATAATGTTTGAAACAGTATATGATGAGCTCCACATAATGCTACAGTATATGTTGGTCCCCATGGATGAAGCTCCACTGTCTTATGGGCCCAAATAATGCTCCAAACATAATGGGCCCCATTTCTAATGCTCTAGTGTATAATGGGCCCTGTAAATGCTGCTCCAGTGTCTGATGTCCACCTTTGGAATGTTCCAGTGTATGGTGGGCCCCATCTATCATTCTCCAGAGTATAGTGCTCCCCAAAAATTGCTGTCCCAACATTGAAAACAATCAAATAAGTCTCCTCGCTAGGGAATCCCTGTACTTGTCTGGACAGGTGCTGTAGCTTGCTTAACAGCTCGCCAGCCGTTCTCACGCCCAGTATGGATTACACGTGATTGCACAAAGGTGAGAAAGGGTACCGTATCCCCAGATAACATGTATGGATAGCGTACACATTCAAAATATATGTCTCAGGAGGCAGGCTCAGACGGTGTTAGGCCCAGTATGGATTGCACGTGATTGCACAAAGGTTAGAAAGGGTACCGTATCCCCAGATAACATGTATGGATAGCGTACACATTCAAAATATATGTCTATACAGCATGAGGCAGGCTCAGACGGTGTTAGGCCCAGTATGGATTGCACGTGATTGCACAAAGGTTAGAAAGGGTACCGTATCCCTGGATAACATGTATGGATAGCGTACACATTCAAAATATATGTCTCAGGAGGCAGGCTCAGACGGTGTTAGGCCCAGTATGGATTGCACGTGATTTCACAAAGGTTAGAAAGGGTACCGTATCCCCGGATAACATGTATGGATAGCGTACACATTCAAAATATATGTCTATACAGCATGAGGCAGGCTCAGATGGTGTTAGGCCCAGTATGGATTGCACGTGATTGCACAAAGGTTAGAAAGGGTACCGTATCCCTGAATAACATGTATGGATAGCGTACACATTCAAAATATATGTCTCAGGAGGCAGGCTCAGACGGTGTTAGGCCCAGTATGGATTGCACGTGATTGCACAAAGGTTAGAAAGGGTACCGTATCCCCGGATAACATGTATGGATAGCGTACACATTCAAAATATATGTCTATACAACATGAGGCAGGCTCAGACGGTGTTAGGCCCAGTATGGATTGCACGTGATTGCACAAAGGTTAGAAAGGGTACCGTATCCCTGGATAACATGTATGGATAGCGTACACATTCAAAATATATGTCAATACAGCATGAGGCAGGCTCAGACGGTAATAGGCCCAGTATGGATTGCACGTGATTGCACAAAGGTTAGAAAGGGTACCGTATCCCTGGATAACATGTATGGATAGCGTACACATTCAAAATATATGTCTCAGGAGGCAGGCTCAGACGGTGTTAGGCCCAGTATGGATTGCACGTGATTGCACAAAGGTTAGAAAGGGTACCGTATCCCCGGATAACATGTATGGATAGCGTACACATTCAAAATATATGTCTATACAGCATGAGGCAGGCTCAGACGGTGTTAGGCCCAGTATGGATTGCACGTGATTGCACAAAGGTTAGAAAGGGTACCGTATCCCTGGATAACATGTATGGATAGCGTACACATTCAAAATATATGTCTATACAGCATGAGGCAGGCTCAGACGGTGTTAGGCCCAGTATGGATTGCACGTGATTGCACAAAGGTTAGAAAGGGTACCGTATCCCTGGATAACATGTATGGAAAGCGTACACATTCAAAATATATGTCTCAGGAGGCAGGCTCAGACGGTGTAAGGCCCAGTATGGATTGCACGTGATTGCACAAAGGTTAGAAAGGGTACCGTATCCCTGGATAACATGTATGGATAGCGTACACATTCAAAATATATGTCTCAGGAGGCAGGCTCAGACGGTGTTAGGCCCAGTATGGATTGCACGTGATTGCACAAAGGTTAGAAAGGGTACCGTATCCCTGGATAACATGTATGGATAGCGTACACATTCAAAATATATGTCTCAGGAGGCAGGCTCAGACGGTGTTAGGCCCAGTATGGATTGCACGTGATTTCACAAAGGTTAGAAAGGGTACCGTATCCCCGGATAACATGTATGGATAGCGTACACATTCAAAATATATGTCTATACAGCATGAGGCAGGCTCAGACGGTGTTAGGCCCAGTATGGATTGCACTGGATTGCACAAAGGTTAGAAAGGGTACCGTATCCCCGGATAACATGTATGGATAGCGTACACATTCAAAATATATGTCTATACAACATGAGGCAGGCTCAGACGGTGTTAGGCCCAGTATGGATTGCACGTGATTGCACAAAGGTTAGAAAGGGTACCGTATCCCTGGATAACATGTATGGATAGCGTACACATTCAAAATATATGTCTATACAGCATGAGGCAGGCTCAGACGGTGTTAGGCCCAGTATGGATTGCACGTGATTGCACAAAGGTTAGAAAGGGTACCGTATCCCTGGATAACATGTATGGAAAGCGTACACATTCAAAATATATGTCTCAGGAGGCAGGCTCAGACGGTGTAAGGCCCAGTATGGATTGCACGTGATTGCACAAAGGTTAGAAAGGGTACCGTATCCCTGGATAACATGTATGGATAGCGTACACATTCAAAATATATGTCTCAGGAGGCAGGCTCAGACGGTGTTAGGCCCAGTATGGATTGCACGTGATTGCACAAAGGTTAGAAAGGGTACCGTATCCCTGGATAACATGTATGGATAGCGTACACATTCAAAATATATGTCTCAGGAGGCAGGCTCAGACGGTGTTAGGCCCAGTATGGATTGCACGTGATTTCACAAAGGTTAGAAAGGGTACCGTATCCCCGGATAACATGTATGGATAACGTACACATTCAAAATATATGTCTATACAGCATGAGGCAGGCTCAGACGGTGTTAGGCCCAGTATGGATTGCACGTGATTGCACAAAGGTTAGAAAGGGTACCGTATCCCCGGATAACATGTATGGATAGCGTACACATTCAAAATATATGTCTATACAACATGAGGCAGGCTCAGACGGTGTTATGCCCAGTATGGATTGCACGTGATTGCACAAAGGTTAGAAAGGGTACCGTATCCCTGGATAACATGTATGGATAGCGTACACATTCAAAATATATGTCAATACAGCATGAGGCAGGCTCAGACGGTATTAGGCCCAGTATGGATTGCACGTGATTGCACAAAGGTTAGAAAGGGTACCATATCCCTGGATAACATGTATGGATAGCGTACACATTCAAAATATATGTCTCAGGAGGCAGGCTCAGACGGTGTTAGGCCCAGTATGGATTGCACGTGATTGCACAAAGGTTAGAAAGGGTACCGTATCCCCGGATAACATGTATGGATAGCGTACACATTCAAAATATATCTCTATAAAGCATGAGGCAGGCTCAGACGGTGTTAGGCCCAGTATGGATTGCACTTGATTGCACAAAGGTTAGAAAGGGTACCGTATCCCTGGATAACATGTATGGATAGCGTACACATTCAAAATATATGTCTATACAGCATGAGGCAGGCTCAGACGGTGTTAGGCCCAGTATGGATTGCACGTGATTGCACAAAGGTTAGAAAGGGTACCGTATCCCTGGATAACATGTATGGAAAGCGTACACATTCAAAATATATGTCTCAGGAGGCAGGCTCAGACGGTGTAAGGCCCAGTGTGGATTGCACGTGATTGCACAAAGGTTAGAAAGGGTACCGTATCCCTGGATAACATGTATGGATAGCGTACACATTCAAAATATATGTCTCAGGAGGCAGGCTCAGACGGTGTTAGGCCCAGTATGGATTGCACGTGATTGCACAAAGGTTAGAAAGGGTACCGTATCCCTGATAACATGTATGGATAGCGTACACATTCAAAATATATGTCTCAGGAGGCAGGCTCAGACGGTGTTAGGCCCAGTATGGATTGCACGTGATTGCACAAAGGTTAGAAAGGGTACCGTATCCCCGGATAACATGTATGGATAGCGTACACATTCAAAATATATGGGAGAAAACAAAAAGCAAAAAACACAAATATCCTGAACTAAAAAGTAAAAAATGTATACTGCAAATAATGCATAAAGGTAATAATAATAAGGGTATTTAGTAAACATAATTTTGATCAAAATAATGTACAAGCCATCCCGCCACGTCACGGCAACCCTTGTGGGACAGTCCCTACTCTAGTATTTAAAACCTTTTCACTTGCCAAGTGGCGTGAATGTGAACAAGGGTCGAGCGGCTGAACCACTAGTAACAGCTTAGGCCAGACTGGATGGCTTTCCCAGCTCAGAAAGAGGGCGGTCACACCCATATATGCACTGAATGCACAATGAAATGAATAAAAAACAAATCTGAACTGAGAAAAGTAGGTTAATGTGTATGCACAATGTAAGTGCATATCAACACATGACCATTAACCAGAGAAAACAAAAAGCAAAAAACACAAATATCCTGAACTAAAAAGTAAAAAATGTATACTGCAAATAATGCATAAAGGTAATAATAATAAGGGTATTTAGTAAACATAATTTTGATCAAAATAATGTACAAGCCATCCCGCCACGTCACGGCAACCCTTGTCGGACAGTCCCTATTATTACCTTTATGCATTATTTGCAGTATACATTTTTTACTTTTTAGTTCAGGATATTTGTGTTTTTTGCTTTTTGTTTTCTCTGGTTAATGGTCATGTGTTGATATGCACTTACATTGTGCATACACATTAACCTACTTTTCTCAGTTCAGATTTGTTTTTTATTCATTTCATTGTGCATTCAGTGCATATATGGGTGTGACCGCCCTCTTTCTGAGCTGGGAAAGCCATCCAGTCTGGCCTATACTGTTACTAGTGGTTCAGCCGCTCGACCCTTGTTCACATTCACGCCACTTGGCAAGTGAAAAGGTTTTAAATACTAGAGTAGGGACTGTCCCACAAGGGTTGCCGTGACGTGGCGGGATGGCTTGTACATTATTTTGATCAAAATTATGTTTACTAAATACCCTTATTATTATTACCTTTATGCATTATTTGCAGTATACATTTTTTACTTTTTAGTTCAGGATATTTGTGTTTTTTGCTTTTTGTTTTCTCTGGTTAATGGTCATGTGTTGATATGCACTTACATTGTGCATACACATTAACCTACTTTTCTCAGTTCAGATTTGTTTTTTATTTATTTATTTTTTTTTTTTATACATTCAAAATATATGTCTATACAGCATGAGGCAGGCTCAGACGGTGTTAGGCCCAGTATGGATTGCACGTGATTGCACAAAGGTTAGAAAGGGTACCGTATCCCTGGATAACATGTATGGATAGCGTACACATTCAAAATATATGTCTCAGGAGGCAGGCTCAGACGGTGTCAGGCACAGTATGGATTTGACGGCCCAGATTACACAGCGGAGGAGCAGGGAGAGGTAAAGATTGCAAATGCTGGGGCCCTGCCCAAGCAAGGGGGGCCCACTCGTGGGCGTCGGTACTTGCACTGGGCCCCTCATAGTACAGCGGTGTGTCTGACGGCGGGTGTGCACCACCACCGTCAGAGACACTTGATTGCACTATGAGGGACCCTGTGCCAGTGCCCGCGCCCAAGAGTCGGCCTACCCACCTGTCCAGGGCAACGGCACTCGCACGGTGTCGTGCGGTAGGTGGTGACCCCGGCCATGGGGGGGGAGGCAGCACAGTTAGGGAGTTTTAGAAAGTGGCATATGTTGATGTTGGACATTCAGCTGATGCAAAAGGCGAAATAGGTGAAGTAGCAGGAAGAGGTGGACCAAAGCAAGCCATTTTTCTGTCACCCTATGTGTCATCAGGGGAAGGTGGGACAAAATCCTTGGAAACCCATGCGTGGTTCATTTTAATGAAGGTTAGATCATCCACATTTTGGGTTGACAGACGGGTCCTTTTTTCTGTCAGGATTGATCCAGCTGCACTGAAGACTCTTTCCGATAGCACACTTGCAGCTGGGCAAGCGAGCTCCTGTAAGGCATATTGGGCCAATTCAGGCCAGGTGTCCAGTTTAGCGGCCCAATAGTCAAAGGGGAATGACCTGTGTGGGAGAACATCGATATGGGAGGAAAAGTAGTTTGTTACCATAGTTGACAACTGCTGTCTCCTGTCACTTTCCATCGATGCAGTATTACCAGTTGTGTGAGCGGTATTTGAAAAATCAGTCCACAACATTGTCATGAAACCCCTGTCTCCAACGCCACTTCTGCTGTGTGCACCACGAACACCTCTGCCAAGCTGCCCCCGGCCCGTACGGCTCGTGTGAGAACCATCACCGCTGCTGTGTGCTGGGAATGCCTCAAGCAACCGATTTACCAGAGTTGCTTGTTTATTAGCCAATATTAGGTCAAGGTTCTCCTGTGGCATGATGTTTTGTAATTTGCCTTTATAGCGTGGATCCAGGATGCTGGCCAACCAGTAGTCGTCATCGTTCATCATTTTGGCAATGCGGGGGTCCCTTTTTAGGATCCGCAAGGCATAATCTGACATGTGGGCCAATGTTCCCGGTGTCAATGATGCACTGCGAGTGCTGGGTGGAGGAGCACTTTCTGGCAAATCCACATCCCTCCAGTCACGCACAAACCCTGTACCAGACCTTGCCACGCCAACATTTTCACTTGCCCCACGAGATGCATCCTCCTCCCCTAAGTAATCATCCCCATCATCCTCCTCCTCCTCCTCCTCTTCTTCCTCCACCTCGTCCAGGAGAGGTCCCTGAGCAGACAATGGCTGAATGTCATCAAGGATTGCCTCCTCCTCTTCCTCCTCATCAACATTGGCTGCAGAAGCCTGCTCCTTAAGGTGCGTCAAAGTTTGCATGAGCAGACGCATAAGTGGGATGCTCATGCATAGGATGGCGTCGTCTGCGCTTACCAGCCGTGTGCATTCCTCAAAACACTGAAGGACTTTACAGAGGTCTTTCAGCTTCGACCACTGCACACCTGTCAACTCCATGTCTGCTCTCAAAGTGCCTGGCCTTGTATCCTCCCACAAATGCATTATGGCCTGCCTCTGCTCGCACAGCCGCTCCACCATGTGCAGGGTGGAGTTCCACCTTGTTGCAATGTCGATAATGAGGCGGTGGTTGGGAAGGTGGAGCAATCGCTGCAGCTTCTGCATACGAACGGAGTGTACAGGCGACCGGCGGATGTGCGCGCACAGTCTTCGCACCAGTCTTCCGGATAATGTTTGAGGAAGCACTGCACCACCAGGTTCAAGGTGTGAGCCAAGCAAGATATGTGGCTGAGTTTTGAAAGGGCTATGGCTGCCACAAAATTACGGCCGTTATCACTAACTACCTTGCCTGCCTCAAGATGTACACTGCCCAGCCATGACTCAGTTTGTCGCTTCAAGTACTCGGCCAGCACCTCGGCGGTATGTCTGTCGCCCAAACACATCATCTGCAACACAGCCTGCTGACGCTTTCCACTAGCTGCTCGATAGGGGGACACATCGTGTGCAACAGTGGCAGCTGCAGATGGAGTGCTCGTACGACTGCGCTCTGTGGACGAGCTTTCGCTTCTGGAGGAGGAGGAGGAGGAGGAGGGTGGAACGCCTACAGCCAACTGTTTCCTATACCGTGGGCTAGGCAGCACTGTCCCACCACCGCTGTCCCCTGTGGACCCTGCATCCACCACATTAACCCAGTGCGCAGTGATGGACACGTAACGGCCCTGGCCATGCCGACTGGACCATGCATCAGTAGTGAGGTGCACCTTTCCGCTCACTGACTGCTTGAGTGCATGGACAATGCGATCTTTCACATGATGGTGGAGGGCTGGGATGGCTTTGCGAGAGAAGAAGTGGCGACTGGGTAGGTCATAGCGTGGTACTGCATAGGCCATGAGTTCGCGGAAAGCTGTGCTTTCCACCAACCGAAAGGGCATCATCTCAAACGAGATTAGTTTGGCAATGTGGGCGTTCAAACCCAGTGTACGCGGATGAGAGACTGAGTACTTTCTTGACCTACTCATAGTGTCTGGGAGGGTGAGCTGGACTTGAGAGCTGCATATGGTGGAAGTAGCGGTGGACAGGGCGGACTGAGAGAGGGTTGATGATGGTGATGGAGTTGGTGTTCTTTCTGATGGCCTAGAATCAGTCTTTCGTTGATATAACAGTGGGATTCCCTGACTGCTGTGGCCTTGCAACGACACCTCAACATTTGCTGCTGTGCTAACCGGTGGGCTTACAGTGGGGGAAACAATGTAGCGTTGCTGACTACCTTCGTTGTGATCAGTTGCACATGTGGCACTTGAGGTTTGGTGTTGTGTCCACGCTTGCAAGTGCATGCTGGTTAAATGTTTAAGCATGCAACTGGTATTCAAATTTTTCAGATTTTTCCCTCGGCTAAAGGTCTTTGCGCACTTCTTACAGATAACCTTGGCCTGATCATGAGGATTTTGTTCAAAAAAGTGCAACACTGCACTCTTCCTACTTTGGCAGACATTTTGCGGCCTAGCACGCTGTGATCTTTTGACCCTCTGGACAAGCTGTCCAGCAACTCTTTTGATGTTTGGAACCTGTCTTTGGAGTGCTCCGGGCCTGCCAGATAACAGCTGTTGCGATGTCGATGTCTGCTGTGGATGCTCCTCATCTGAGCTATTTGAAGCAGCACCCTCTTCCCCCAATGGATGCCAATCTGGGTCAACAACTGGGTCATCCATCACCTCCTCTTCTATGTGCACCTTCCTCTGTGTGACCGTGTATGGTGGTATAGTGTGCGGGAAGGGGCACCTGAGTCTCATCAGGGTCAGAATCTGGCTCTGTACACTGCGAGGACAATGTAGTGCTCTGAGTGAATGTACCAGCAGAATCATCCATCAGCGGCTGTGCATCAGTGCACTCCATGTCAGATTCATCTTGGCCTGGGTAATTCACCATTTGACTTGATAATCCAGGCATGGTATGTGAAAACAGCTCCATGGAGTAATCAGTAGTATGGCCTGCGTCATCCTTCAATCTTGGTTGGGGTGAAGGACACAAGGAAAGGTGTGGTTCATGAACATGAGCCTCCAATGACGACTCAGTGCTTTTACTTTTTACAACTGAAGAAGAGGAGGCGATAGAGCTGGAGGCTGAGTCAGCAATGTAAGACAAAACTTTTTCCTGATGCTCTGGCTTTAAAAGCGGTTTGCCAACTCCTAGAAAACTAAGCGTTCGAGGCCTTATGTAGCCAGACGATGACGCAGGGTCAGCACCTCCTGCATTCGGTCCTATTTTGCTCTTGCCACTACCATCAGATCCACCACCAACACCATCATTACCAGCTGCCAACCCCCGCCCAATTCCATGGCCTCTTCCACCAGCCTTCCTCATTTTTGGTAGAAATGTAGACAAAATCCAACAAACTATATAGTAATGTAAAACAAGGTACAAGGTGTCTATAGGGCAGGGGAGATTTTGAATTTCTGCACACACTTGTGGACAGTGGACACTTTTGGATTGTGTGAGGCCCACTGATATCTGAGCGCTATGTGACAGGCTCGATGGCACTGCTGTGACAAAAGTGACTAGAGGATAAGGGAGATTTTGAATATCTGCACACACTTTTGGACACTGGACACTTTTGGATTGTGTGAGGCCCACTGATATCTGAGCGCTATGTGACAGGCTCGATGGCACAGCTGTGACAAAAGTGACTAGAGGATAAGGGAGATTTTGAATTTCTGCAGACACTTGTGGACACTGGACACTTTTGGATTGTGTGAGGCCCACTGATATCTGAGCGCTATGTGACAGGCTCGATGGCACTGCTGTGACAAAAGTGACTAGAGGATAAGGGAGATTTTGAATATCTGCACACACTTTTGGACACTGGACACTTTTGGATTGTGTGAGGCCCACTGATATCTGAGCGCTTTGTGACAGGCTCGATGGCACTGCTGTGACAAAAGTGACTAGAGGATAAGGGAGATTTTGAATATCTGCACACACTTTTGGACACTGGACACTTTTGGATTGTGTGAGGCCCACTGATATCTGAGCGCTATGTGACAGGCTCGATGGCACTGCTGTGACAAAAGTGACTAGAGGATAAGGGAGATTTTGAATATCTGCACACACTTTTGGACACTGGACACTTTTGGATTGTGCGAGGCCCACTGATATCTGAGCGCTATGTGACAGGCTCGATGGCACTGCTGTGACAAAAGTGACTAGAGGATAAGGGAGATTTTGAATATCTGCACACACTTTTGGACACTGGACACTTTTGGATTGTGTGAGGCCCACTGATATCTGAGCGCTATGTGACAGGCTCGATGGCACTGCTGTGACAAAAGTGACTAGAGGATAAGGGAGATTATGAATATCTGCACACACTTTTGGACACTGGACACTTTTGGATTGTGTGAGGCCCACTGATATCTGAGCGCTATGTGACAGGCTCGATGGCACTGCTGTGACAAAAGTGACTAGAGGATAAGGGAGATTTTGAATATCTGCACACACTTTTGGACACTGGACACTTTTGGATTGTGTGAGGCCCACTGATATCTGAGCGCTATGTGACAGGCTCGATGGCACTGCTGTGACAAAAGTGACTAGAGGATAAGGGAGATTATGAATATCTGCACACACTTTTGGACACTGGACACTTTTGGATTGTGTGAGGCCCACTGATATCTGAGCGCTATGTGACAGGCTCGATGGCACTGCTGTGACAAAAGTGACTAGAGGATAAGGGAGATTTTGAATATCTGCACACACTTTTGGACACTGGACACTTTTGGATTGTGTGAGGCCCACTGATATCTGAGCGCTATGTGACAGGCTCGATGGCACAGCTGTGACAAAAGTGACTAGAGGATAAGGGAGATTTTGAATTTCTGCACACACTTGTGGACAGTGGACACTTTTGGATTGTGTGAGGCCCACTGATATCTGAGCGCTATGTGACAGGCTCGATGGCACTGCTGTGACAAAAGTGACTAGAGGATAAGGGAGATTTTGAATATCTGCAAACACTTTTGGACACTGGACACTTTTGGATTGTGTGAGGCCCAATGAATATCTGAGCGCTATGTGACAGGCTCGATGGCACAGCTGTGACAAAAGTGACTAGAGGATAAGGGAGATTGGATTGCTTTTAAAAAAGCAGTTTGCGGAGCAGTGGGTAAACAGCAATGCCAGCCTGTCAGGAAGCCTTAGAAGGCAGCCCAACAACCAACACCACTGATACACCACTATATAGCCTCCCCTTGCACTGCACACACAGTGACTGGTGTGTTGTGCAGGCCAAATTGCTAGCAGCAGAAGCAGTTTTTTTTTCTTCTCAGCAGGACAAAAAAAATAAATTGGGATTGCTTTTAAAAAAGCAGTTTGCGGAGCAGTGGGTAAACAGCAATGCCAGCCTGTCAGGAAGCCTTAAAAGGCAGCCCAACAACCAACACCACTGATACACCACTATATAGCCTCCCCTTGCACTGCACACACAGTGACTGGTGTGTTGTGCAGGCCAAATCGCTAGCAGCAGAAGCAGTTTTTTTGTCTTCTTCCCTGCCTAACGCTCTCCCTACAGAATCAGCAGCAACCTCTCCCTATACTAAGATCGGCAGAAGTAAGATGGCGGTTGGCGTGCACGCCCTTTTATACCCCCTGTGACGCCCACCAAAGCAAGCCAATCACTTGCATGCCCTTCTGAAAGATGGTGGTGACCCGTGCCTATGTCATCACGTTGCCCACAGTGTCCGTGGATCCTGATTGGCTGAAAAAGAGCGCAAAACAAACTTTTGAAACGCGACTTTGGCGCGTAAGTCGCCGACCTCGTGGCCGACCTCATCCTAGGGTCGGGTTTCGTTTCATGAAACCCGACTTTGCCAAAAGTCGGCGACTTTTGAATTTTTTCGACCCGTTTCGCTCAACTCTAGTGCAGACCGTTCATTGAACGGGGCCCCGGGGGAGAAAGGGGCCCCTCCAGCCTCCTGCACCGCGTGGCTAATTATTCAGTTTTCAAATTAGCCATGTGGAGCGCAGGAGGAGAGGAGAGCATCGCCGAAGTGTTGGAGGACCTGTGGTGACGTCATTGTCATGTGATCAGGGGGTGGAGCTGATCACAGGTCTTCACCATTGATCAGCTCCTCCCCCTGATCACATGACGATGACATCACCACAGGTCCTTTAGCTGAGCTCGCCTCAGACAGGAGCTGCATCTTCCAGCAGGAGCTCGGCCAGGTAAGAATTTTTTTTTAAAATTTATTATGTTTTCCCGCAGGATGGAGACACATGGATCATGTGTCTCCATCCTGCCAGGGCAGATTGGAGACGGGGGGAGACAAGATGGAGATGGGCAGGATTGGAGATGGGGCAGAATTTGAGACATTGGGGTCAGGATGGAGACAGGACAGGATGGAGATGGGGCAGTGTTGTGAGTTCATTTTCCCCTTCACCATTGAGGTCTGATGAACTCCCTCTTCTGGTGAAGGAAGGTAGTGAGGCTGATTACAAAGCACCTGAGCAGAATGATGATGACTGGGTGACTGGAATTGCTGACTGGATATAAGGCAGCCGACGCTCTTCTGCCTTGCGAGTGATTTCTCTGAGGGATTCTAGGAGACCAGTCTGATTCCTGCTCCTCAAAAGCTAAGTTTTCTGCTCTGCTTTTTGCATTTGTGTTTTGGTTTTGTTTTGCCTTGTTTTTCTGGATTTCTGCCATTCCCTGCTGGTGTGAGCTGAACTCCTTTTTGCTCTGTCTTCAGAAAATACCTGAGTACTGATATAGTCTTATTGAAGCCTAGCGTCTTCAGGGCCTTTTTCCCTATCAGGCTGTTGGCTCTTGTTTTGAGAGGGTTTTGGCGGATTGCAGACAGCAGCTTTTCTATCCTGTCCTATTTAGTTAGCTTGGGCCCCATCATTTGCTCAGCCTATCTTTCTATCTGTGTGAGTGTTTTTTCATCTTGCTTCACCGTCATTATATGTTGGGGGCTGCCTATTGCTTTGGGGTCTGCTCTGGGGCAGTTTAGATTTCCCTTTCTGTCTTTAGGCTATGTAGTTCTCCGGCTGTGATTGAGGGGTCTAGGGCACCGTAGGAACCCCCCACGGCTACTGCTAGTTGTTGTTGTTAGGTTCAGGGGTCTGCAATCCGATAGCTGCCAACTTCTCTGGTTTTCTGGACTTAGCTAGTATTTCTGTTTTTGCCTTCTACGGTGACTCATTCATAACAGAATCACCCGCCATACCGCAGATCCTAGGGTACTCAATAGCAGGAAAGAATTGTAAAAAAAAAAAAAAGGTGTGTATATTTTTTCCTTTATATCTCTGAGGCCGTAGGGGGAATTTTTTTTTCTCTCAATGGAGATAAAGCAATTGTCTGATCGTGTGGAGCAGCTCGCTGCGGATGTGTGGGGAATTTCTGCCTACCTTGCTCATTCACATGCTGCTGAACCAAAGATCCCTACTCCTGATGGGTTTTTTGGGGATCGGTCTAAATTTTTGAATTTCAAAAATAATTGTAAATTATTTTTTGCCTTGAAGCCTAACTCGTCAGGGAGCTCCGCGCAGCAGGTTAAAATTGTCATCTCTTTGCTGCGTGGCGATCCCCAGGATTGGGCGTTTTCTTTGAAACCAGATGATCCTATTCTGAATAATGTGAACGCATTTTTTCAAGCCTTGGGGTTGTTGTATGACGAACCTAATGCTATTGATCAGGCTGAAAAGACCCTGTTGGCATTGAGCCAGGGTCGAGATTCTGCAGAATTGTACTGTCAAAAATTCCGAAAGTGGGCGGTCCTTACTACCTGGAATGATAATGCCTTGGCAGCTCTCTTTCGGAAGGGTTTGTCAGAAGCCATAAACGATACTATGGTGGGATTTCCTGTTCCCTCTGGTCTTGATGATTCTATGTCATTAGCCATTCAGGTTGATCGGCGTTTATGTGAACGCAGGACTGCACGGGAGGTGTTGCCACCTGTTGAACAAGTGTCTGAACCTATGCAATGTGATTGAGTTTTGTCCAGGGAGCAACGTCAGGAGTTCAGAAGGCGTAATAAGCTGTGGTTTTTTTTTGTGGAGATGCCTCGCATATTATTTTTGTCTGTCCTAAACGAGAGAAACGTTTTGCACACACTTTTTCTGTGGGTGGTATTCAACCTAAGTTTCTTCTGGCAATTACTCTGATCTGCTCCCTGTCCACATTTTCCTCCAAGGCTTTTGTGGATTCGGGAGCAGCCCTGAACCTAGTGGACTTCGATTTTGCTAAACGTTGTGGATTTCCGATGACACCTCTGCGGACGCCTATCCCTTTGAGGGGGATTGATGCTACTCCTTTGGTAATGCGGGTCGCCCCAGACCATCAAGAAAACTGCAGATTTTTGGTGTTGCATAATTTGCATGATACCATTGTTCTGGGGTTTCCCTGGTTGCAAATTCATAATCCAGTTTTGGATTGGAAATCTGTGTCTGTGGTGAGTTGGGGTTGTCGGTGTGCCCTTAGTGAGGCTCCGGTTATTTCCACCTCTCCTCAGTCGCATGATGTTCCTGACTAGAGTTAAGCGAAACGGGTCGAAAAATTTCAAAAGTCGCCGACTTTTGGCAAAGTCGGGTTTCATGAAACGAAACCCGACCCTAGGATGAGGTCGGCCACGAGGTCGGCGACTTACGAGCCAAAGTCGCGTTTCAAAAGTTTATTTTGCGCTCTTTTTCAGCCAATCAGGATCCACGGACACTGTGGGCAACGTGATGACATAGGCACGGGTCACCACCATCTTTCAGAAGGGCATGCAAGTGATTGGCTTGCTTTGGTGGGCGTCACAGGGGGTATAAAAGGGCATGCACGCCGACCGCCATCTTACTTCTGCCGATCTTAGCATAGGGAGAGGTTGCTGCTGATTCTGTAGGGAGAGTGTTAGGCAGGGAAGAAGAAAAAAAAACTGCTTCTGCTGCTAGCGATTGTGCCTGTACAACACACCAGTCACTGTGTGTGCAGTGCAAGGGGAGGCTATATTGTGGTGTATCAGTGGTGTTGGTTGTTGGGCTGCCTTCTAAGGCTTCCTGACAGCTGCATTGCTGTTTACCCACTGCTCTGCAAACTGCTTTTTTAAAAGCAATCCCAATTTTTTTTTTTTGTCCTGCTGAGGTACTGAGCTGCAAACTGCTTTTTTAAAAGCAATCCCAATTTTTTTTTTTTTTTCCTGCTGAGGTACTGAGCGTGCATTTTTTCACACCATACAGCGGTGTACGCTCCTCACACAGTACCGTGTAATGGCTGTTATCACAGCCACAGTGAAGCTATCTGTGTCACTCTGTGAGAATAAGTCGAGGACATGTTCCGTTCTTACAGACCTGCACTCTAGGGAGATTCCTACTCTGCCCAATTCTACATACACCTTGTAGTTTGTGATACACTAGCCAATTTCTGCCTGTGACATAGCGCTGTGATATTCAGTGGGCCTCACACAATCCAAAAGTGTCCAGTGTCAACAAGTGTCTGCAGAAATTCAAAATCTCCCTTATCCTCTAGTCACTTTGGTCACAGCTGAGCCATCGAGCCTGTGACATAGCGCTCAGATATTCAATGGGCCTCACACAATCCAAAAGTGTCCAGTGTCTGCAGAAATTCAAAATCTCACTTATCCTCTAGTCACTTTGGTCACAGCTGTGCCATCGAGCCTGTGACATAGCGCTCAGATATTCAGTGGGCCTCACACAATCCAAAAGTGTCCAGTGTCCACAAGTGTCTGCAGAAATTCAAAATCTCACTTCTCCTCCAGTCACTTTGGTCACAGCTGTGCCATCGAGCCTGTGACATAGCGCTCAGATATTCAGTGGGCCTCACACAATCCAAAAGTGTCCAGTGTCCACAAGTGTCTGCAGAAATTCAAAATCTCACTTATCCTCTAGTCACTTTGGTCACAGCTGTGCATCGAGCCTGTGACATAGCGCTCAGATATTCAGTGGGCCTCACACAATCCAAAAGTGTCCAGTGTCCACTAGTGTGAGCATAAATTCAAAATCTCACTTATCCTCTAGTCACTTTGGTCACAGCTGTGCCATCGAGCCTGTGACATAGCGCTCAGATATTCAGTGGGCCTCACACAATCCAAAAGTGTCCACAAGTGTCTGCAGAAATTCAAAATCTCACTTATCCTCTAGTCACTTTGGTCACAGCTGTGCCATCGAGCCTGTGACATAGCGCTCAGATATTCAGTGGGCCTCACATAATCCAAAAGTGTCCAGTGTCCACAAGTGTCTGCAGAAATTCAAAATCTCACTTATCCTCTAGTCACTTTGGTCACAGCTGTGCCATCGAGCCTGTGACATAGCGCTCAGATATTCAGTGGGCCTCACACAATCCAAAAGTGTCCAGTGTCCACAAGTGTCTGCAGAAATTCAAAATCTCACTTATCCTCTCGTCACTTTGGTCACAGCTGTGCCATCGAGCCTGTGACATAGCGCTCAGATATTCAGTTGGCCTCACACAATCCAAAAGTGTCCAGTGTCCACAAGTGTCTGCAGAAATTCAAAATCTCACTTATCCTCTAGTCACTTTGGTCACAGCTGTGCCATCGAGCCTGTGACATAGCGCTCAGATATTCAGTGGGCCTCACACAATCCAAAAGTGTCCAGTGTCCACTAGTGTGAGCAGAAATTCAAAATCTCACTTATCCTCTAGTCACTTTGGTCACAGCTGTGCAATCGAGCCTGTGACATAGCGCTCAGATATTCAGTGGGCCTCACACAATCCAAAAGTGTCCAGTGTCCACAAGTGTCTGCAGAAATTCAAAATCTCACTTATCCTCTAGTCACTTTGGTCACAGCTGTGCCATCGAGCCTGTGACATAGCGCTCAGATATTCAGTGGGCCTCACACAATCCAAAAGTGTCCAGTGTCCACAAGTGTCTGCAGAAATTCAAAATCTCACTTATCCTCTAGTCACTTTGGTCACAGCTGTGCCATCGAGCCTGTGACATAGCGCTCAGATATTCAGTTGGCCTCACACAATCCAAAAGTGTCCAGTGTCCACAAGTGTCTGCAGAAATTCAAAATCTCACTTATCCTCTAGTCACTTTGGTCACAGCTGTGCCATCGAGCCTGTGACATAGCGCTCAGATATTCAGTGGGCCTCACACAATCCAAAAGTGTCCAGTGTCCACTAGTGTGAGCAGAAATTCAAAATCTCACTTATCCTCTAGTCACTTTGGTCTCAGCTGTGCCATCGAGCCTGTGACATAGCGCTCAGATGTTCAGTGGACCTCACACAATCCAAAAGTGTCCAGTGTCCACAAGTGTCTGCAGAAATTCAAAATCTCACTTATCCTCTAGTCACTTTGGTCACAGCTGTGCCATCGAGCCTGTGACATAGCGCTCAGATATTCAGTGGGCCTCACACAATCCAAAAGTGTCCAGTGTCGACAAGTGTCTGCAGAAATTCAAAATCTCACTTATCCTCTAGTCACTTTGGTCACAGCTGTGCCATCGAGCCTGTGACATAGCGCTCAGATATTCAGTGGGCCTCACACAATCCAAAAGTGTCCAGTGTCCACAAGTGTCTGCAGAAATTCAAAATCTCACTTATCCTCTAGTCACTTTGGTCACAGCTGTGCCATCGAGCCTGTGACATAGCGCTCAGATATTCAGTGGGCCTCACACAATCCAAAAGTGTCCAGTGTCCACTAGTGTGAGCAGAAATTCAAAATCTCACTTAATCTCTAGTCACTTTGGTCACAGCTGTGCCATCGAGCCTGTGACATAGCGCTCAGATATTCAGTGGGCCTCACACAATCCAAAAGTGTCCAGTGTCCACTAGTGTGAGCAGAAATTCAAAATCTCACTTATCCTCTAGTCACTTTGGTCACAGCTGTGCCATTGAGCCTGTGACATAGCGCTCAGATATTCAGTGGGCCTCACACAATCCAAAAGTGTCTAGTGTCCACAAGTGTCTGCAGAAATTCAAAATCTCACTTATCCTCTAGTCACTTTGGTCACAGCTGTGCCATCGAGCCTGTGACATAGCGCCCAGATATTCAGTGGGCCTCACACTATCCAAAAGTGTCCAGTGTCCACAAGTGTCTGCAGAAATTCAAAATCTCACTTATCCTCTAGTCACTTTGGTCACAGCTGTGCCATCGAGCCTGTGACATAGCGCTCAGATATTCAGTGGGCCTCACACAATCCAAAAGTGTCCAGTGTCCACTAGTGTGAGCAGAAATTCAAAATCTCACTTATCCTCTAGTCACTTTGGTCACAGCTGTGCCATCGAGCCTGTGACATAGCGCTCAGATATTCTGTGGGCCTCACACAATCCAAAAGTGTCCAGTGTCCACAAGTGTCTGCAGAAATTCAAAATCTCACTTATCCTCTAGTCACTTTGGTCACAGCTGTGCCATCGAGCCTGTGACATAGCGCTCAGATATTCAGTGGGCCTCACACAATCCAAAAGTGTCCAGTGTCCGCTAGTGTGAGCAGAAATTCAAAATCTCACTTAGCCTCTAGTCACTTTGGTCACAGCTGTGCCATCGAGCCTGTGACATAGCGCTCAGATATTCAGTGGGCCTCGCACAATCCAAAAGTGTCCAGTGTCCACTAGTGTGAGCAGAAATTCAAAATCTCACTTATCCTCTAGTCACTTTGGTCACAGCTGTGCCATTGAGCCTGTGACATAGCGCTCAGATATTCAGTGGGCCTCACACAATCCAAAAGTGTCTAGTGTCCACTAGTGTCTGCAGAAATTCAAAATCTCACTTATCCTCTAGTCACTTTGGTCACAGCTGTGCCATCGAGCCTGTGACATAGCGCTCAGATATTCAGTGGGCCTCACACAATCCAAAAGTGTCCAGTGTCCACAAGTGTCTGCAGAAATTCAAAATCTCACTTATCCTCTAGTCACTTTGGTCACAGCTGTGCCATCGAGCCTGTGACATAGCGCCCAGATATTCAGTGGGCCTCACACAATCCAAAAGTGTCCAGTGTCCACAAGTGTCTGCAGAAATTCAAAATCTCACTTATCTTCTAGTCACTTTGGTCACAGCTGTGCCATCGAGCCTGTGACATAGCGCTCAGATATTCAGTGGGCCTCACACAATCCAAAAGTGTCCAGTGTCCACTAGTGTGAGCAGAAATTCAAAATCTCACTTATCCTCTAGTCACTTTGGTCACAGCTGTTCCATCGAGCCTGTGACATAGCGCTCAGATATTCTGTGGGCCTCACACAATCCAAAAGTGTCCAGTGTCCACAAGTGTCTGCAGAAATTCAAAATCTCACTTATCCTCTAGTCACTTTGGTCACAGCTGTGCCATCGAGCCTGTGACATAGCGCTCAGATATTCAGTGGGCCTCACACAATCCAAAAGTGTCCAGTGTCCACAAGTGTCTGCAGAAATTCAAAATCTCACTTATCCTCTAGTCACTTTGGTCACAGCTGTGCCATCGAGCCTGTGACATAGCGCTCAGATATTCAGTGGGCCTCACACAATCCAAAAGTGTCCAGTGTCCACAAGTGTCTGCAGAAATTCAAAATCTCACTTATCCTCTAGTCACTTTGGTCACAGCTGTGCCATCGAGCCTGTGACATAGCGCTCAGATATTCAGTGGGCCTCACACAATCCAAAAGTGTCCAGTGTCCACAAGTGTCTGCAGAAATTCAAAATCTCACTTATTCTCTAGTCACTTTGGTCACAGCTGTGCCATCGAGCCTGTGACATAGCGCTCAGATATTCAGTGGGCCTCACACAATCCAAAAGTGTCCAGTGTCCACTAGTGTGAGCAGAAATTCAAAATCTCCCCTGTCCTATAGACACCTTGTACCTTGTTTTACATTACTATATAGTTTGTTGGATTTTGTCTACATTTCTACAAAAAATGAGGAAGGCTGGTGGAAGAGGCCGTGGAATTGGGCGGGTGTTGGCAGCTGGTAATGATGGTGTTGGTGGTGGATCTGATGGTAGTGGCAAGAGCAAAATAGGACCGAATGCAGGAGGTGTTGAGCCTGCGTCATCGTCTGGCTCCATAAGGCTTCGAAGGCTTAGTTTTCTAGGAGTTGGCAAACCGCTTTTAAAGCCAGAGCATCAGGAAAAAGTTTTGTCTTACATTGCTAACTCAGCCTCCAGCTCTATCGCCTCCTCTTCTTCAGTTGTAAAAAGTAAAAGCACTGAGTCGTCATTGGAGGCTCATGTTCATGAACCACACCTTTCCTTGTGTCCTTCACCCCAACCAAGATTGAAGGATGACGCAGGCCATACTACTGATTACTCCATGGAGCTGTTTTCACATACCATGCCTGGATTATCAAGTCAAATGGTGAATTACCCAGGCCAAGATGAATCTGACATGGAGTGCACTGATGCACAGCCGCTGATGGATGATTCTGCTGGTACATTCACTCAGAGCACTACATAGTCCTCGCAGTGTACAGAGCCAGATTCTGACCCTGATGAGACTCAGGTGCCCCTTCCCGCACACTATACCACCATACACGGTGACACAGAGGAAGGTGCACATGACATTGAAGAGGAGGTGATGGATGACCCAGTTGTTGACCCAGATTGGCATCCATTGGGGGAAGAGGGTGCTGCTTCCAATAGCTCAGATGAGGAGCATCCACAGCAGACATCGACATCACAACAGCTGTTATCTGGCAGGCACGGAGCACTCCAAAGACAGGTTCCAAAAATCAAAAGAGTTGCTGGACAGCTTGTCCAGAGGGTCAAAAGATCGCAGTGTGCTAGGCCGCAAAATGTCTGCCAAAGTAGGAAGAGTGCAGTGTTGCACTTTTTTGAACAAAATCCTCATGATCAGGCCAAGGTTATCTGTAAGAAGTGCGCAAAGACCTTTAGCCGAGGGAAAAATCTGAAAAATTTGAATACCAGTTGCATGCTTAGACATTTAACCAGCATGCACTTGCAAGCGTGGACACAACACCAAATCTCAAGTGCCACATGTGCAACTGATCACAACGAAGGTAGTCAGCAATGCTACATTGTTTCCCCCACTGTAAGCCCACCGGTTAGCACAGCAGCAAATGTTGAGGTGTCGTTGCAAGGCCACAGCAGTCAGGGAATCCCACTGTTATATCAATGAAAGACTGATTCTAGGCCATCAGAAAGAACACCAACTCCATCACCATCATCAACCCTCTCTCAGTCCGCCCTGTCCACCGCTACTTCCACCATATGCAGCTCTCAAGTCCAGCTCACCCTCCCAGACACTATGAGTAGGTCAAGAAAGTACTCAGTCTCTCATCCGCGTACACTGGGTTTGAACGCCCACATTGCCAAACTAATCTCGTTTGAGATGATGCCCTTTCGGTTGGTGGAAAGCGCAGCTTTCCGCGAACTCATGGCCTATGCAGTACCACGCTATGACCTACCCAGTCAACACTTCTTCTCTCGCAAAGTCATTCCAGCCCTCCACCATCATGTGAAAGACCGCATTGTCCATGCACTCAAGCAGTCAGTGAGCGGAAAGGTGCACCTCACAACTGATGCATGGTCCAGTCGGCATGGCCAGGGCCATTACGTGTCCATCACTGCGCACTGGGTTAATGTGGTGGATGCAGGGTCCACAGGGGACAGCGGTGGTGGGACAGTGCTGCCTAGCCCACGGTATTGGAAACAGTTGGCTGTAGGCGTTCGACCCTCCTCCTCCTCCTCCAGAAGCGAAAGCTCGTCCACAGAGCGCAGTCGTACGAGCACTCCATCTGCAGCTGCCACTGTTGCACACGAGGTGTCCCCCTATCGAGCAGCTAGTGGAAAGCGTCAGCAGGCTGTGTTGCAGATGATGTGTTTGGGCGACAGACACACCACCGAGGTGCTGGCCGAGTACTTGAAGCGACAAACTGAGTCATGGCTGGGCAGTGTACATCTTGAGGCAGGCAAGGTAGTTAGTGATAACGGCCGTAATTTTGTGGCAGCCATAGCCCTTTCAAAACTCAGCCACATACCTTGCTTGGCTCACACCTTGAACCTGGTGGTGCAGTGCTTCCTCAAAAATTATCCGGAGTTAACAGCCCTGCTCCAGAAGGTGCGAAGATTGTGCGCGCACATCCGCCGGTTGCCTGTACACTCCATTTGTATGCAGAAGCTGCAGCGATTGCTCCACCTTCCCAACCACCGCCTCATTATCGACATTGCAACAAGGTGGAACTCCACCCTGCACATGGTGGAGCGGCTGTGCGAGCAGAGGCAGGCCATAATGCATTTGTGGGAGGATACACGGCCAGGCACTTTGAGAGCAGACATGGAGTTGACAGGTGTGCAGTGGTCGTAGCTGAAAGACCTCTGTAAAGTCCTTCAGTGTTTTGAGGAATGCACACGGCTGGTAAGCGCAGACGACGCCATCCTATGCATGAGCATCCCACTTATGCGTCTGCTCATGCAAACTTTGACGCACCTTAAGGAGCAGGCTTCTGCAGCCAATGTTGATGAGGAGGAAGAGGAGGAGGGAATCCTTGATGACATTCAGCCATTGTCTGCTCAGGGACCTCTCCTGGACGAGGTGGAGGAAGAAGAGGAGGAGGAGGAGGAGGATGATGGGGATGATTACTTAGGGGAGGAGGATGCATCTCGTGGGGCAAGTGAAAATGTTGGCGCGGCAAGGTCTGGTACAGGGTTTGTGCGTGACTGGAGGGATGTGGATTTGCCAGAAAGTGCTCCTCCAACCAGCACTCGCAGTGCATCATTGACACCGGGAACATTGGCCCACATGTCAGATTATGCCTTGCAGATCCTAAAAAGGGACCCCCGCATTGCCAAAATGATGAACGATGACGACTACTGGTTGGCCAGCATCCTGGATCCACGCTATAAAGGCAAATTACAAAACATCATGCCACAGGAGAACCTTGACCTAATATTGGCTAATAAACAAGCAACTCTGGTAAATCGGTTGCTTGAGGCATTCCCAGCACACAGCAGTGGTGATGGTTCTCACACGAGCCGTACGGGCCGGGGTCAGCTTGGCAGAGGTGTTCGTGGTGCACACAGCAGAAGTGGCGTTGGAGACAGGGGTTTCATGACAATGTTGTGGACTGATTTTTCAAGTACCGCTCACACAATTGGTAATACTGCATCGATGGAAAGTGACAGGAGACAGCAGTTGTTAACTATGGTTACAAACTACTTTTCCTCCCATATCGATGTTCTCCCACACAGGTCATTCCCCTTTGACTATTGGGCTGCTAAACTGGACACCTGACCTGAATTGGCACAATATGCCTTACAGGAGCTCGCTTGCCCAGCTGCAAGTGTGCTATCGGAAAGAGTCTTCAGTGCAGCTGGATCAATCCTGACAGAAAAAAGGACCCGTCTGTCAACCCAAAATGTGGATGATCTAACCTTCATTAAAATGAACCACGCATGGGTTTCCAAGGATTTTGTCCCACCTTCCCCTGATGACACATAGGGTGACAGAAAAATGGCTTGCTTTGGTCCACCTCTTCCTGGGACTTGACCTATTTCACCTTTTGCATCAGCTGAATGTCCAACATCAACATATGCCACTTTCTAAAACTCCCTAACTGTGCTGCCTCCCCCCCCCATGGCCGGGGTCTCCACCTAGCGCACAACACCATGCGAGTGCCGTTGCCCTGGACAGGTGGGTAGGCCGACTCTTGGGCGCGGGCACTGGCACAGGGTCCCTCATAGTGCAATCAAGTGTCTCTGACAGTGGTGGTGCACACCCGCAGTCAGACACACCGCCATACTATGAGGGGCCCAGTGCCAGTACCGACGCCCACGAGTGGGTCCCCCTTGCTTGGGCAGGGCCCCAGCATTTGCAATCTTTACCTCTCCCTGCTCCTCCGCTGTGTAGTCTGGGCCGTCAAATCCATACTGTGCCTGACACAGTTTGAGCCTGCCTCCTGATGTATAGACATATATTTTGAATGTGTACGCTATCCATACATGTTATCTGGGGATACGGTACCCTTTCTAACCTTTGTGCAATCACGTGCAATCCATACTGGGCCTAACACCGTCTGAGCCTGCCACCTGATGTATAGACATATATTTTGAATGTGTACGCTATCCATACATGTTATCTGGGGATACGGTACCCTTTCTAACCTTTGTGCAATCACGTGCAATCCATACTGGGCCTAACACCGTCTGAGCCTGCCTCCTGATGTATAGACATATATTTTGAATGTGTACGCTATCCATACATGTTATCTGGGGATACGGTACCCTTTCTAACCTTTGTGCAATCACGTGCAATCCATACTGGGCCTAACACAGTCTGAGCCTGCCTCCTGATGTATAGACATATATTTTGAATGTGTACGCTATCCATACATGTTATCTGGGGATACGGTACCCTTTCTAACCTTTGTGCAATCACGTGCAATCCATACTGGGCCTAACACCGTCTGAGCCTGCCTCCTGATGTATAGACATATATTTTGAATGTGTACGCTATCCATACATGTTATCTGGGGATACGGTACCCTTTCTCACCTTTGTGCAATCACGTGTAATCCATACTGGGCGTGAGAACGGCTGGCGAGCTGTTAAGCAAGCTACAGCACCTGTGGTTTGCACACGTAAGTTTTTCATTTTTTCAGGAATGACGGTTAGGCCTAATTCCGGAACTGCGGTTGACCTGCACTTACTGGGAAATCATTGTTCGCGGGTAATAATTGTAATCAGTGATCCCCATCACTAACGTTGTTCAGCGGGTTATCTGCACCTGTAAGCGACAAACGCTGGCCTTTTCAGTGTAGCGCACATGCAGCCACGGACATGTAAGGGCATGACACACCAGTTATTGGCCAATCTCATGTGCCAGAGCCTCACGTGTCCCTCTAGTAAGCCGGACTCGGACCGCGGGGCATGACGGAGTCTCGTTCGTTAACGGAATTAAGCTTGCAATGTGTGCATCTGTTCTGTAGCTGGCATGGTTGAGGTTTCCCAGGTGGAGTCGAATTTAACCGTAGGCTCCACTCCTGGTGGTGCCCTTCTGGACATTCCTTTAAGGTTCAGCTTTGCAACCATACTGCCCACGTAAAACAAACACTTTGCCTTCATGAACGCTGTTTGGAGGGTCATGAGTCGTGGGAATAACGCCGCCCAATCAGTTAACCTGCTAGAGAGATCGTTCGTTGCTCCCAAGCATGACATCACACTCCCTAGGAAGAAGGTAATGCCACTGTGGCGACCGTACTCCTGGGGGCGACACAAGTGCACTGATGCCCAGCCACTGCTCGATGAATCTGCTGGTACATTGACGCAGACCACTACATTCCCCTCGCACACTACACGGCCTGAATCTGACCCTGATGAAACTCAGGTTACCCTTCCCATATACAGTTCCATCTTACACGGTGACAAAGAGGAAGCTGCAGATGAAAGTGCAGGTTCGGCCCACCCGCCATCAGATACACCACCGTACTATCAGGGGCCCTGTGCCAGTGCCGTCCCCAACGTGTGGGCCCCCCCTGCTTGCTCAGGATCACAGCACTTGCAAAGTTGAAATACTGTGCAGTGAGATGGAAGATGGGGACGACGAGGAGTCCAGACAAGTACAGGGATTCCCTAGCGAGGAGACTTATTTGATTGTTTTCAATGTTGGGACAGCAATTTTTGGGGAGCACTATACTCTGGAGAATGATAGATGGGGCCCACCATACACTGGAACATTCCAAAGGTGGACATCAGACACTGGAGCAGCATTTACAGGGCCCATTATACACTAGAGCATTAGAAATGGGGCCCATTATGTTTGGAGCATTATTTGGGCCCATAAGACAGTGGAGCTTCATCCATGGGGACCAACATATACTGTAGCATTATGTGGAGCTCATCATATACTGTTTCAAACATTATATGGGACCAATGATTCTGTATGGAGAAATAGATGGGCCTCGTCATGAGATGTAAAAAGTGAAGTATTTTTCATTGTACTATACCGCTATTTCTCTGCCGTATCGGAGCATGATGAGTTGTGGTATGTGTTAAAGGGGCGCTCTTTCACCCAGGGCACATGAAAACCTGGAGCCAGCCCCCCCCCACAACTTTAGCCAAATAACCCCCATTTTTCAGTGCGTAACTTGTATTATGAAGTTAATTAAGGTTGACAAGCTTAAGTAAGAAGAATTGATGCTTTTGGCATTCAAATGGGCACTGTAGGTGTGTTTCCTGTCCTCTTCTCACTGCCGACTTTTATTCCCCATTGACTTACATTGGGTTTCGTGTTTCGGGACGACCCCGACTTTTCCCTATAATCGGACGATCTTGCTCGACCCGACTTTTGGAAAAGTCGGGTTTCACGAAACGAAACGCGACCCTAAAAAACCAAAAGTCGCTCAACTCTATTCCTGACTATTTGGCGGACTTTTATGATGTATTTAGTGAGAATGAGTCTGCGTCTTTGCCTCCTCATAGGAGTTATGACTGTGCAATTGAACTGAGCCCGGGGTGTAAATTTCGCAAGGGTCGGCTCTTCAATTTATCTGTACCCGAGCACGAGGCTATGCGATCCTATATTAAGAAGGCGTTGAAGAAGGGTCATATTAGACCATCCTCTTCACCCTTAGGTGCCGTTTTTTTTTTCGTGGCCAAAAAGGATGGTTCATTAAGGCCTTGTATTGATTATCATGCCCTCAACAAAATTACTATTAAATATCAGTATCCATTACCCCTGATTTCGGATCTATTCTCCAGAGTTAAAGGTGCTTGCTGGTTTACCAAGATTGACCTCAGGGGGACGTATAATCTTATCCGCATTAAGCATGGGGATGAATGGAAGACGGCGTTTAATACTCCGGAGGGACATTTTGAGTACCTGGTGATGCCTTTTGGGCTCACTAATGCCCCTTCTGTCTTCCAGTGCTTCATGAACGACATTTTCGAGACTTTGTGGATACATTTTTGATTATCTATCTGGATGATAATTTGATCTTCTCCTAGGATTGGGATTCTCATGTGGAACATGTTCGGACTGTGTTCCGGATCTTGAAGGAGAATTCCCTGTATGTCAAAGGATCGAAATGCCTTTTTGGGGTACAGAGGATTTCATTTTTGGGATTTATTTTGTCTCCGTCAACTATTGAAATGGACCCGGCCAAGGTACAGGCCATTTATGATTGGGTTCAGCCCACTTCTTTGAAGGCCCTCCAGAAGTTTTTGGGTTTTGCTAATTTTTATCGGAAATTTATAGCAAAATTTTCTAGTATTGCCAAGCCATTGACTGATCTGACTAAGAAGGGTGCCGATGTGTTGAATTAGTCTCCGGAGGCTGTTTCTTCCTTTCAGGAGCTGAAGCGAAGATTCACTTCTGCCCCGGTTTTGCGGCAACCTGATGTCTCACTCCCGTTCCAGGTAGAGGTGGACGCTTCTGAGATTGGTGCAGGAGTTGTTTTGTCCCAAAAGGATCCTGTAACATCTAAAATGAATCCCTGTGCTTTCTTTTCCCGAAAGTTCTCTCCATCTGAACGTAACTATGATGTGGGGAATCGGGAACTGTTAGCCATGAAATGGGCATTTGAGGAGTGGAGACATTGGTTGGAGGGAGCTAAACATCAAGTCGTGGTCCTCACTGACCACAAGAATTTGATTTACCTGGAGTCGGCCAAACGCTTGAACCCTAGACAGGCTAGGTGGGCCTTGTATTTTACACGTTTTGATTTTGTGGTCTCTTTTCTTCCTGGCACTAAGAATGTCAAGGCAGACGCCCTCTCTAGGAGCTTCTTTGCTGATTCTCCTGTGCTGACCAAGCCTGCTACCATCTTAGGCGATGGGGTAGTTCTTTCCGCCATCTCGCCTGATTTGAGACGTGCTATGGAAAAGTTCCAGGAGGACAAACCTGAGCGTTGTCCCAGTGGAAAGTTGTATGTTCCTGACCAGTGGAAGAAGAGAGTGATGTCTGAAGTTCATTGCTCTGCATTGGCTGGTCATCCAGGTATTTTTGGTACTAGACGTCTGATGAGTCGGTCTTTTTGGTGGCCCGCCTTGTCTCGTGATGTCAGGAATTTTGTACAGTCCTGTGGGACTTGCTCCCGGTCTAAACCTTGTTCTCGCTCTAGTGGGTTGTTGATGCCTTTGCCGTTCCCCAGGAGGCCATGGACCCATATTTCAATGGATTTCATCTCTGATATGCCTGTCTCTCAGAGAATCACTGTTATTTGGGTGATTTGTGTTAGGTTCCCTAAGATGGTTCATCTTGTACCACTCCCTAAGTTGCCATCTTCCTCTGAGTTGGTGCCCCTATTTTTGCAACAGGTGGTTCGCTTGCACGGGATTCCTGAGAACATTGTATCTGGCAAAGGAGTTCAGTTTGTGTCTAGATTTTGGAGGACTTTTTGTTCCTAGCTGGGAATTCAGTTGTCCTTCTCCTCTGCTTTTCACCCTCAGACCAATGGGCAGACGGAGAGAACAAACCAGACCTTGGAGTCGTATTTGAGATGTTTTATTTCCGCTGATCAGGATGACTGGGTTTCATTTTTGCCCTTGGCTGAATTTGCTTTAAATAATAGAGCTAGTTCTGCCACTTTGATGTCACCTTTTGTTTTGTAACTTTGGGTTTCATCCTCGATTTTCTTCAGGGCAGGTGGAGCCTTCTGCCTGCCCAGGTGTTGACACTGTGGTGGAGAGAATGCACCAGATCTGGGACCAAGTGGTGGATAAGTTATCTCTCTCCCAGGAAAAGGCCCAGCGGTTTTCCAACTGACATAGGACCATTGGTCCCCAGTTTAAGGTTGGTGATATGGTTTGGTTATCATCAAAAAATATCGCTATGAAGGTGGCTTCTCCTAAGTTTAAGCCTAGATTTATTGGACCTTACAAGATTTTGGAGATTATTAATCTGGTCTCTTTTCGTTTGGCTCTTCCTGTCACATTTAAAATCCATAATGTGTTTCATAAGTCCTTGTTGAAGAGGTTTGTTGAACCAGTTGTTCCTGGGGTGGCACCTCTGGACCCTGTATTAGTTGAAGGTAACATGGAATATGAGGTAGAGAAGATACTGGATTCCCGTCTGGCTAGATGGAGACTCCAGTATTTGGTTAAGTGGAAGGGTTATGGTCAGGAGGATAATTCCTGGGTCTCTGCCTCTGATATTCATGCCAAAAGATTGGTGCGTGCCTTTCATCGGGCTCATCCTGATCGCCCTGGTGGCGTGGATGAGGGTTCGGTGACCCCTCCTCAAGGGGGAGGTACTGTTGTGAGTTCATTTTCCCCTTCACCATTGAGGTCTGATGAACTCCCTCTTCTAGTGAAGGAAGGTAGTGAGGCTGATTACAAAGCACCTGAGCAGAATGATGATGACTGGGTGACTGGAATTGCAGACTGGAAATAAGGCAGCCGACGCCCTTCTGCCTTGCGAGTGATTTCTCTGAGGGATTCTAGGAGACCAGTCTGATTCCTGCTCCTCAAAAGCTAAGTTTTCTGCTCTGCTTTTTGCTTTTGTGTTTTGGTTTTGTTTTGCCTTGTTTTTCTGGATTTCTGCCATTCCCTGCTGGGGTGAGCTGATTTCCTTTTTGCTCTGTCTTCAGAAAATACCTGAGTACTGATATAGTCTTTTTGAAGCCTAGCGTCTTCAGGGCCTTTTTCCCTATCAGGCTGTTGGCTCTTGTTTTGAGAGGGTTTTGGCGGATTGCAGACAGCAGCTTTTCTATCCTGTCCTATTTAGTTAGCTTGGGCCCCATCATTTGCTCAGCCTATCTTTCTATCTGTGTGAGTGTTTTTTCATCTTGCTTCACCGTCATTATATGTTGGGGGCTGCCTATTGCTTTGGGGTCTGCTCTGGGGCAGTTTAGATTTCCCTTTCTGTCTTTAGGCTATGTAGTTCTCTGGCTGTGATCGAGGGGTCTAGGGCACCGCAGGAACCCCCCACGGCTACTGCTAGTTGTTGTTGTTACGTTCAGGGGTCTGCAATCCGATAGCTGCCAACTTCTCTGGTTTTCTGGACTTAGCTAGTATTTCTGTTTTTGCCTTCTATGGTGACTCATTCATAACAGGGCAGGATTGGAGGCAGGGGCAGGATGGAGATGGGGCAGGATTGGAGACATTGGTGGCAGGATGGAGATGGGGCAGGATGGAGATGGGGCAGGATGGAGACAGGGCAGGATTGGAGATGGGGCATGATTGGAGACATTGGGGCAGGATGGATATGGAGCAGGATGGAGATGGAGCAGGATGAAGATGGGGCAGGATGGAGATGGGGCAGGTTGGAGACAGGGTAGGATGGAGACGGGGGCAGGATGCAGACAGGGGCAGGATTGGAGACTTGGGCAGCATTGGAGACGGGGGCAGGATTGGAGACATTGGGGCAGGATTGGAGACATTGGGGGCAGGATTGGAGACATTGGGGCAGGATGGAGATGGGGCAGTATGGAGACATTGGGGGCAGGATTGGAGACATTGGGGGCAAGATGGGGAAGGATTGGAGAAGGGACAGGATGGGGACAGGATGGGGGCAGGATTGGAGACAGGGCATGATTGGAGATGGGGCAGGATTGGAGACGGGGCAGGATTGGAGATGGGGCTGAATTGGAGATGGGGCAGGATGGATACGGGGGCAGGATGGAGATGGGGCAGGATGGAGATGGGGCAGGAATGGAGACACTGGGGTAGGATTGGAGACATTGGGGGCAGGATTGGAGATGGGGCAGGATGGAGACAGGGCAAGATGGAGACAGGGCAGAATTGGAGCCATTGGGGGCAATATGGAGATGGGGCAGGCTGGAGATGGGGCGGGATGGAGACGGGGCAGGATTGGAGACGGGGCAGGATGGAGACGGGGCAAGATGGAGACAGGGCAGAATTGGAGCCATTGGGGGCAATATGGAGTTGGGGCAGGCTGGAGATGGGGCAGGATGGAGACGGGGCAGGATTGGAGACATTGGGGGCAAGATGGAATCAGGGCAGGATTGGAGACATTGGGGGCAGGATTGGAGGCAGGGGCAGGATTGGAGGCTGGGGCAGGATGGAGACGGGGCAGGATTGGAGATGGGGCATGATTGGAGACATTGGGGGCAGGATGGAGATGGGGCAGGAAAGAGATGGGGCAGGATTGGAGACAGGGGCAGGATGGAGAAGAGGGCAGGATTGGAGACGGGGCATGATTGGAGACATTGGGGGCAGGATGGAGATGGGGAAGGATGGAGATGGGGTAGGATGGAGATGGGGCTGGATGAGAGGGGGCAGGATGGAGACATTGGGGGCAGGATGGAGACATTGGGGGAAGGATTGGAGACATTGGGGGCAGGATGGAGACAGGGCAGGATTGGAGACATTGGGGGCAGGATAGAGACATTGGGGGCAGGATGGAGACGGGGGCATGATTGGGGGCAGGGTGGAGATGGGGCAGGATTGGATACAGGGGGCAGGATTGGAGATACAGGGGGCAGGATGGCAGACACAAGGGGTATGATTGGAAACACGGGGGCTGGAGACACAGGGGGCAGGATTGTAGGTACAGGGGTCATGATTGGAGACAACGGGGACAGGATGAAAGACATGGGGGCAGGATTGCAGGTACAGGGGGCATGATTGCAGACACAGGGGACATGATTGGAGACAAAGGGGCAGAATGAAAGACACAAGGGGCATGATTGGAAACGGCAAAATAGAGACATGGGGCAGGATTGTAGACAGATGGGGCAGGATTGTAGACAGATGGAGCAGGATTGTAGACAGATGGGGCAGGATCATGAGGCAGGATGGATACAATGGAGACAGATGGGGAGATTATATGGGGCACAATGGATACTCATGAGGGTGGGA
Organism: Dendrobates tinctorius; assembly: GCF_039654945.1. Taxonomy (NCBI): domain Eukaryota; kingdom Metazoa; phylum Chordata; class Amphibia; order Anura; family Dendrobatidae; genus Dendrobates; species Dendrobates tinctorius. The sequence continues at coordinate 46,394,834 of NW_027361690.1, read as the reverse complement.
TAGAAGAACATATGGCTGAAGCCAGTAATGAGACACACGGGGGCCAAGATGGGGGATATTATTACCATAGGGGCTAATTAAAAGATATTATTACTGCATTGATGTATTTATTTTATTTTTTGAGTATACTGTTTTAAATGGGGGGCAGTCCTGTTACTTTGTAGAGTGATACTATGTTGCCTTTTTTTCTTCATGTGGTGTAGTGTAGAAGTTGGGAAAAAAATTATTAATGTGTTCTGCAACCGGAGCTCTAGATAACTGTGTTATTTCCTGCAGAGAAGAGCCCGGGCTGGAAGAAGTGATGGCGATCTGTGCTGGATGAAAGATGAAAAGCAAGGATGAAGGACTTTACCTAGGGACATCACTGGTGAGTTACCTGTACACTGACACTATACACTGTATACTAGATACAGAGGTCCTGTGTATAATGTCACCAGTGATCACTGTATTACCTGTACGTTATATACAGAGCTCCTGTGTATAATGTCATTAATCACTGTATTACCAGTACACAGACACTGGATAGTAAGTACAGATCCCCTGTGTATAATGGCACTTATAGCGATAGTATTTTTTTTTTATTACTGATCAGTATTGTAGTATTCAGTCACTATGTGGTGGTAATATGTGGTCTGGACATGGTTTTGCGGTATTTGTCCCTTGTATGTGCTATTATTTGGTCACTTTGTGGTGGTAATATGTGGTCTGGTCATGGTGGGGTGGTATTTATTCCTTGTATGTGGTATTATTCGGTCACTGTGGTAGTAATGTATAGTCTGGTCCTGGTGTGGCGGTATTTGTTCCTTGTATGTGGTATTAATTATAGGTCACTATGTGGTGGTAATATTGTGTCTGGTCATGGTGCGGTGGTATTTGTCCATTGTATGTGATATTAATGGTCATTTTAAAAATTTTAAAAAAATCTGCTGGCTATATGTGTGATCTGGTGATGGAAACTGTTAATGTGTGATTGGTGAGAAGTGGAGTTTTCCAAGAGAGTGGTGGACTGTGGACAGTTTGAAGGGTGGAAGTGGGGCTGGGGTGGAGCCTGGGCAGAGTCTTACGGGGCCCCCAAAATTTTCCCAGTTTGGGGCCCTGAAATTCCTAGCAGCAGCCCTGCCCCTGCCATATGCTGCAGCAGTTCAGGAATGTGAGGAGTGCAGACACTGGACAGTGTGGAATGGATGGATCCTCTTGGACTGGCCTGCCCTGCCTGCTCTAGGTAAGAGTACTACCAGAGCTGAGCAGGACTGAGGGACTGGGACCGAGGCACAGGCATGATTTTGGGGGGCTCCTGGAGTGGGGGAGAACTGAACATGGCAGGCATGATTTTGGGGGGCTCCGTCCTGGGGGAGAAGTGAAGCATGATGGCCTGGCTGCTCATGAATGGGGGGCCCCTGGCCTGGGGAGAAGGGAAGCATGGCCTTGGCTGCTCATGAATGGGGGGGCCCCTGGGGAGAAGCATAGCTGCTCATGAATGGGGGGGGCCCTGGGGAGAAGCATGACTGCTCATGAATGGGGGGGGGCCTGGGGGAGATGCTTGGCTGTTCATAATTGGTACGGCTCATGGGGGGAGAAGAAACATGAATCGAACGGCGCACATAGGGGGAGAAGCAGCATAAACTGGGGGGGTCACATGGGGAGAAGCAGCATAAACTGGGGGGCTACATAGGGCGAGAAGCACTATGCCAAAAGTAGACCGCATATGGGGGAGTGCATTATGAAACAAAGGGAAGCAGGGGTGCCTATATATATATTACCTATCTATATGTTTACAGTCATGGCCAAAAGTATTGACACCCCTGCAATTCTGTCAGATAATATTCAGTTTCTTCCTGAAAATGATTGCAAACACAAATTCTTTGGTATTATTATCTTCATTTAATTTGTCTTAAATGAAAAAACGCAAAAGAGAATGAAGCAAAAAGCAAAACATTGATCATTTCACACAAAACTCCAAAAATGGGCCGGACAATAGTATTGGCACCCTCAGCCTAATACTTGGTTGCACAACCTTTAGCCAAAATAACTGCGACCAACCGCTTTCGGTAACCATCAATGAGTTTCTTACAATGCTCTGCTGGAATTTTAGACCATTCTTCTTTGGCAAACTACTCCAGGTCCCTGATATTTGAAGGGTGCCTTCTCCAAACTGCCATTTTTAGATCTCTCCACAGGTGTTCTATGGGATTCAGGTCTGGACTCATTGCTGGCCACCTTAGAAGTCTCCAGTGCTTTCTCTCAAACCATTTTCTAGTGCTTTTTGAAGTGTGTTTTGGGTTATTGTCCTGCTGGAAGACCCATGACCTCTGAGGTAGACCCAGCTTTCTCACACTGGGCCCTAAATTATGCTGCAAAATTTGTTGGTAGTCTTCTGACTTCATAAGCCATGCACACGGTCAAGCAGTCCAGTGCCAGAGGCAGCAAAGCAACCCCAAAACATCAGGGAACCTCCGCCATGTTTGACTGTAGGGACCATGTACTTTTCTTTGAATGCCTCTTTTTTCTCCTGTAAACTCTATGTTGATGCTTTTGCCCTAAAAGCTCTACTTTTGTCTCATCTGACCAAAGAACATTCTTCCAAAATGTTTTAGGCTTTTTCAGGTAAGTTTTGGCAAACTCCAGCCTGGCTTTTTTATGTCTCGGGGTAAGAAGTGGAGTCTTCCTGGGTCTCCTACCATACAGTCCCTTTTCATTCAGATGCCTACGGATAGTACGGGTTGACACCGTTGTACCCTCAGACTGCAGGGCAGCTTGAACTTGTTTGGATGTTAGTGGAGGTTCTTTATCCAACATCCGCACAATCTTGCGTTGAAATCTCTTGTCAATTTTTCTTTTCCGGCCACATCTAGGGAGGTTAGCCACAGTGCCATGGGCTTTAAACTTCTTGATGACACTGCGCACGGTAGACACAGGAACATTCAGGTCTTTGGAGATGGACTTGTAGCCTTGAGATTGCTCATGCTTCCTCACAATTTGGTTTCTCAAGTCCTCAGACAGTTCTTTGGTCTTCTTTCTTTTCTCCATGCTCAATGTGGTACACACAAGGACACAAGACAGAGGTTGAGTCAACTTTAATCCATGTCAACTGGCTGCAAGTGTGATTTAGTTATTGCCAACACCTGTTAGGTGCCACATGTAAGTTATAGGTGCTGTTAATTACACAAATTAGAGAAGCATCACATGATTTTTCGAACAGTGCCAATACTTTTGTCCACCCTCTTTGTTATGTTTGGTGTGGAGTTATATCCAATTTGGCTTTAGGACAATTCTTTTTGTGTTTTTTCATTTAAGACAAATTAAATGAAGATAATAATACCAAATAATTTGTGTTTGCAATCATTTTCAGGAAGAAACTGAGTATTATCTGACAGAATTGCAGGGGTGTCAATACTTTTGGCCATGACTGTACATAACTTTGTTGCCCTATGAAGGACGGGGCGGGCCCGAAAGATTTCTTGCACAGGGGCCCACTACAGTCTGTGTCCGCCCCTGGTGGTTGCTCTACATAGTATGTACTGTTAGTAGCATAAGTGTGGACACATTCACTCCAATTAGTCTCAGGTTGCCCAATTAATAGGAGAATGACTGAACTTAGTTTTAATTTTGGAATGACTTACTTGTTATCATATCATTGTTGATTGATAGAAGACAGCATTCAATATTTTATGCTACAATGCTGAACCTCACAAATACCATTACAGACTTGATTTTCTATAGCTGCCAGGGAAGCTTGGTTGATTTACAGAGTTCCATAGTCAGCCACAAATCAATTGATATCTACATCAAGCAGCCGTGTGATAAACGTAGACAAAAGTGATACACAGAATTTAAAGAAGAACGCTCAGATAAACTGCGGACATAATGAGTCTGCTGGATTTTGTATAATGATATTATCAGTGTGGATGAGAGGAAAAGGAGGCAGTGAGTGAATGATGGAGGCACCTTGTGTGGACAAAGTACATTGCAGAATTTCTATGCCTGGTTTGCCGTGCAGCCACTTTACATTTTGATGAGGCATTCAGGACTCCCACACACCTTATACAACGGAAACTGTGAATTCACGTTGAAAAAAAAAGTTGACAACCACATTCTTTTTCATAGAAAGGAATAAGAGGTTCTCATATTCTCCCTATAGACATCGGTGAATAGTGCTATAATCACAAAGTATCAAACTAGGTAGAATTAGTTGACATTTCTCCCTCCCAAAAAAAAACATTTTTCACTTTGTTTCTAAATGACTGAAAATGGTTCTATTGAAACTGAATGTCTTTAAAGGAAAAGTTTAATTGATTTTAATAATGACATGAAAGTCTGCAAAAGAGAAATACTTTGGAGATTTTGCGGAACTAAATGCTCCTGAATTCGGAAAGAGTTTGTGCCAACAACCTTGTATATGTTCCTTGCACTACATTTACAGTATGAAGGGCTGCGGTTGTGTGAAAAGCTCTTGGTTTAACATGTGCCAATGTGCGCCAAATAAATAGCACAAAGTAAGCTAATGAAGAGGTGATGTAACATTTGAGAAAAGCAGCAAGACGCACCAGATCTATCAAACAGAAGAAACCATGGTAAATTTGATGCATTTTCAGACTGATTAGTCTAAGGGTACAGTTTGTTCACATGGAGTATTTTCGTGTGAATTTTTAAATAGATCCACATCAATTATAGTTATTAAAACAGTATGTAAAGATGTTTTTGATGTGGATTTTGAAGCACTACAAAATACTTAATGTGAACATGCCCTAAGGGCCCTGTCACAGATAGCGATTTCGCTAGCGAGATCGCTGTTGAGTCACAAGTTTTGTGACACAACAGCGATCTCACCAGCGAGATCGCTGTGTGTGACAGCGATCAGCGACCGGCCCTCCTGCCGGTATCGCTGATCGCTCTTGGAAAGCCCAGGACATTTCTTTGATCGCTGGTCTCCCGCTGGCCAGCACGCATCGCTGCGTGTGATAGGCGGGAGACCAGCGATCAGCTGGTAACTAAGGTACACATCAGGTAGCTAAGGGACGTGCATCCCTTAGATACCCGATGTGTACCTTAGTTACCAGCGCGCTGATGCAGGGAGCTGGTAACTAAGGTATGCATCGGGTTTCTAAGTGACGCACGTCCCTTAGATACCCGATGTGTACCTTAGTTACCAGCTCCCTGCATCAGCGCGCTGGTAACTAAAGTACACAGCGACGCTGCGCGCTCGGCGACGCTGGTGCTCATCGCTGGTGAAGCTGTCTGTTTGACAGCTCACCAGCGATCATGTAGAGACTCACCAGCGATCCTGACATATCGTTGTCAGGATCGCTGGTGAGTCGCTATGTGTGACAGTACCTTTAGAATTACTTGTTTCCCGATCAGCTAATGCAAAGAAACTGTCAATCACCCGAAGAACAAGCAAACTATTTTTTGTCTAGTGAAATTATTTTTAAAGCTTTCTTAGCCCCTTCCCGACCTGTGATGCCACGTAGGCGTCATGAAACTCTGTGCCTTCCCGACCTGTGACACCACATAAGCATCATGGCGGGATCGCGTTCCTGTGGGTCAGGTGACTGGGGTCACTGATATGTCACCTGACCTGCAGGTACGTCCATGTGACGCTATCCCTCCAATCAGATGTGGAGGGGCGGAGTGAACTATGGCTGCCCTAGCTCTTCAGCCTCATCCCGTCCGTGGAAGCTGAAGAGTGAGGTCCCTGCCTGCTGCCCTGCTGCTGCTGCCGCCGCCTGACTGCGATCTGCCGCAGCTGCCATCCGGTACTCCCCTCTGCTGCCCTCCACTCCCCCTGCCGTCCGATTCCCCCTGACCTCTGCTACCTTCCCCTGCCCTAGTGATCACCCCCCTGCTGCTGCTGCCAGTTCCTCCATCCACTCAGCCCCCTCCTGCCCCCCTGTGCCTGACAGCTCTCTCCTGCCCCTGATGATCATCCCCCACCCAAGTGATCACCTCCCACCCTGGTGATCATCCCCCCGCCCAGTGATCAGCCCCCCCGATGCTGCTGGCTCCTGCATCTCCTCAGCCCTGCCGTGCACCCAAACAGTGGTTTATGGCCACATATGAGGTATCGTGTACTCAGGAGAAATTGCCCAACAAATTTTAGGATCCATTTTATCCTGTTGCCCATTCGAAAATGAAAAAATTGGGGCTAAAAGAAAATTTTTGTGAAAAAAGTACTTTTTCATTTTTACGGATCAATTTGTGAAGCACCTTGGGGTTCAAAGTGCACACTATGCATCTAGATAAGTTCCTTGGGGGGGTCTAGTTTCTAAAATGGGGTCACTTGTGGGGGAGCTCCAATGTTTAGGCACACAGGGGCTCTCCATACGGGACATAATGTCCGCTAACGATTGGAGCTAATTTTCCATTCAAAAAGTCAAATGACGCTCCTTCCCTTCCAAGCACTGCCATGCGCTCAAACCGTGGTTTATGACCACATATGAGGTATCGGTGTACTCAGGAGAAATTTCCCAACAAATTTTAGTATCCATTTTGTCCTGTTGCCCATGTGAAAATGAAAAAATTGAGGCTAAAAGAACATTTTTGTTGGAAAAATTAAAATGTTGATTTTTTTTTCCTTCCACGTTGCTTTAGTTCCTGTGACGCACCTGAAGGGGTAATAATCTTCTTGATTGTAGTTTTGCGTAGCTTGAGGGGTACAGTTTTTGGAAAGGTGTCGCTTTTGGGTGTTTTCTGTCATGTAGGCCCTCAAAAGGACTTCAAAAATGATGTGGTCACTAAAAAATGGTGTTGTAAATTTTGCTGGAAAAATGAGAAATTGCTGATAAACTTTGAACCCTTATAACTTCCTAACAAAAAAATTTTTTTTTCCAAAAATTGTGCTGATGTAAAGTAGACATATGGGAAATGTTATTTATTAACTATTTTGTGTCACATAACTCTCTGGTTTAACAAAATAAAAATTCAAAATTTGAAAATTGCAAAATTTTCAAAATTTTTGCCAAATTTCTGATTTTTTTCACAAATAAACGCAAAAATTATCGACCTAAATTTTCCACTAACATGAAGCCCAATATGTCACGAAAATCTCTCTCAGAATCGCTAAGATCCGTTGAAGCGTTCCTGTTATTGCCTCATAAAAGGACACAGGTCAGAATTGCCAAAAACTCAAAATAGACTGGGTGGTGAAGGGGTTAGAAATCATTTTTCTTGGCATTGTCCAATGAAAAATGGAAATATGCTACCAAAAACAATGACAACCTGTATACACAGAACAATTTATTACTATTGTTCTGTGCGCATGGGAAATATGTTCGGCATGTCAAAACAGGATAATAAACAACGACCGATAGGCAATCTATTATCGAAGGCCATCAGCTAGTGGAAACTCACTTTAAGTTTCTTTTTAACTAAAAATTATGTATTATTGGTAAATCTGTGCTTAATAGGTTTTGTTTTTTTAAATTAAGGGCAGTAGTATTGGAAGAACACACCTTTTTGTATGGTCAATTCTTTGTTGTTTGTGTACCTTATTTCAGCTGCAAGAAATCAGTTGCTCTTTAGTGAAATGTCACAAACTATTAGTTTATTACTGTCTCTATGGTTCCCCCCTGACCAATAAAGAAGAGGGTATGAAAAGAGAATGCATAGAGAGCCATATCTGCACATACAGTCATGGCTGAAGATTATGAGAGTGACGCAAATTTTGTTTTTCACAAAGTTTGCAGCTTCACTTTTTAGGCCGGAGTCACACTAGCGATTAAATCGGACGAATGCAATGCAATAAAAAATCGCATTGCATTCGTCCCAATGTTATTCTATGGTGCTGCTCCCATCATGCGTTTTTTTGTCGGATCCGTTCCTCGGACCGAGACAATCGCAGCATGCTGCGATTGTCACCGATTTTCGGATCGGACTCGCCAATGCAAGTCTATGGGGGCGAGAAAAAAATGGATGACAAACGGACCAGATGTGTGACTTGCGATAAAATCGCACCCGGTGTCCTTTACCAAAAGCCGGCAATTCTTTTTACAATACAGTAAAATCACACTGACCGGCTAAATAAAGAAACGAAAGAATAGATCTAGACACATATATATATATATATATATATATATATATATATATACATGTCATATAGACACATTTAAATATATATTTCTAATTCATATAGTTCTACATAGCAGAATAGCCGCTGAAACATTTGCCGGCTTTTGGAAAATCATTCTCCTACACGACATGAAATGACACATGGTTTACATACAGTTAGCCATTTCATTTCATGTTTTTTTTTAGATGTCTATCACTAGTAATTAGATGAGGGTTTGTGGGTTAAATTTTGGAGTTGTAGGGGTTAATTTAAGGGGTTAATTCGTTGTTAAAAATTACGGGGACTCCCTGCAGCCTCAGTGATGTCAGCGGGAGTCCCCGCAATTTTATACAACGAATTAACCCCTTAAATTAACTCCTACAACTCCAAAATTTAACCCACAAACCCTCATCTAATTCCTAGTGATAGACATCTAAAAAAAACATGAAATGAAATGGTTAACTATATGTAAACCATGTGTCATTTCATGTCGGGTAGGAGAATGATTTTCCAAAAGCCGGCAAATGTTTCAGCGGCTATACTGCTATGAAGAACTGTATGAATTAGAAATATATATATAAATGTGTCTATATGACATGTATATATATGTATTCTATGTGTCTAGATCTATTCTTTAGTTTGTGTTGGAAAACCTGTCATTGGGCTCCATTATATGTCCATTTTGCTAGCCTGCGAGAAAATCTCGCCATACGGATGTCAAACGGATGCTTAGATGCGAGTAAAATCGCATCATCACACGAAATTCGGCTGACAGACGGATCCCTGGTGAAGAAACCTTTGTGCGATTTCGGTCCGTCAAAATTGGACCGATTTTTTTATCGTTTAGTGTGACTCCAGCCTTAGGGTATGTGCCCGCGATTAGGAATTGCTGCGGGTTTGATGCTGTGTACTTGTACAGAGTCAAACCCACAGTGGACAGATGTTACAGCATAGTGGATGGGATTTATAGAACTCCCATGTCCACTGTGCATCCATAGTTGCCCGTGGCTCATCCGCGGAGACGGACATGAGGCGCGTCTTTCCAGACCGCGGCACATCAATTTCTCTTACAGAGACTCAAGAGAAATTAACTTCCACTCAATTTCAGCCCTGCCACAAAATGACCTCCTTACATTATTGCAGTGATGAACGGCAGGAAATGATCAGACTATTGTGCGTGCTCAATTGTCGAATGTGAAAAGTGGAATAATTAAACATATTCTTTTATATGGATTGTAACATAAATTGCTTATTCTGTGAAAAAGATGCATAAATTAATGAAAAATCAATTACAAATATGTGTCTAATAAAATCTGTTTATTTAATGTGATAATTGGACATTCACTTTAAATAAATGGAAATATTTTTTTAAGAATTTGTAACAGACACTAAGTTCCCGTATTTACCGAAAAATATCAGCAGAAAATAAAAAAGAACATGACAGTGACATAAAAATGAAGCTCCATGTGTCACAAAAAAGAATAAAAAATTAATTGAATATCCAAACAAGGAAAAAATGTATAGATCTTTAAAGGGCATGTATGAAAAAAACTTGAAAATGTGCTTGGTCAAAAACAGGAGGAAATTGCCCAGTCTTGAAATAGGACCATGGTTTTTAGAACCTCTTGCTATAACGTAGACGAATCATAAACATCCTTTTTGTACATGTACAACTCTGCAAAAAACAAGAATCTGCAGAACACTTTCCAATGTTATTATATGGTAACAATTTTATCTGGAAGGAAGTAGAGTGTTCTGTTAGAACAGCTGTGGGTAATGTCCCAGAGAAGTCATTCAGAAATATGTCATAGCTGGAACAGTAATGTCATTTTCTTTTCTCACACTAAAAAAAAACGTTATAGTGGTATTGATAAGAAAAACCTTTAGTAATGAGGGTTTACATAGGCTATGTGGGAATTATTCAGGATAAGGCAATTATCCATTGCTTTCCAGGATTAGAAGTTACAGTCATATATTGTAAGTATTTGAAAGTAGGATATTGTGTACAAAAGGTATTAAAAATGGGCAAAGTAGCTAAAAAATGCACACACTCCACTGAGAAGGAGCACTAACCCCTTAAAGTGAATCTGATACCTGGGTTGAAGAAATCTGTCTTGTGGTTCTTGTTTAATCTATGTTTGCAGCTTTGAGTTAAAGAGATACTCGTGCTCCGGGGAGGCCTGTGGGGGGGGCTTTATGTGGCATTCTGGTGTCATTATCATTATCATTATTCTGGGTTTAAATTACAGGTCACTGAACCTTCAGTAACCCGCCTCCTATTTTAAAAACTGCGTCAGCACTTCTAATATTCTTTTTTTAAGGAAAAAAAATTTAGCTTCAACAAAATGGCGCAGCAGTGGAGCATGAGCAGCACCATCTATCAGCAAGTGGTGCTCTCATTCTGACATACGGCGTCCACTGTGTTCCGTGGATTTTTTTATCTTTTATTTTACAAAGAGGTGAAACACTTGGTGAAAAAAAAATTACATGTCACTTCTTTGAAGAGGATCCAAACAAGGCACTGGCAAATTGAAATACTCTAAAATAGATGCTTCAGGTAAAAACCTCTTCCAAAACCGCTTCAGGAAACACTTCAGGAAAAAAACCTTCTGTAAGGGTATGTGTACACAACGTCTTTTCCAGGCAGGTCAAAAAGAAGCGACATACTAATTCATTCTAATTATCTGGGTGGCTACCACTTGGAAGCTGCATGCCCTCTAAACTTCACAGCATAGAGTACACAACCTTGCAACAGAGACGCTGCAAGAACAAAGGGAAAACCACTGGCAAAGCTGCTTCAAGAAAGCAACTGCCGACGGTTGTTTTCCTGAAGCAGCTTTGTCTGGGAAATCATTGCATTTAATAGACCACATGTAGCCTAAAAACATGCCAATAAAGGAGCTTCCATTAAAAAAACTCAGTGTTTGAATTCCTCAAAAAAATTGTGGAACATTGTCTTAGACGTAGAAATTCGCATTCACTTGTCCACACGGATTTACTGGGAAATTCAATTTGCAGATAACTTATTCTCCCTCAATTGAATGTCCCTCACACATCAGCAAAAGTGACAGGTTACCTTTAGTCTACAGGTTAGTACAATTAGTAATCCATAGGGTGATTCAGATAGATTATGTTCTGTATATACCAAATTCATATACCCTTTTAAATGTTTTCCTACTTTTAGCAATTTTAAAAAAATCATTTGTTTTTGTGTCGCCATATTGTGAGAGCTTTATTTTTCCATGGATGTACCTGTTTGAGGTAATTTGGGCTTTGTGTTTTTTTTATGTCATGGCTTTTTTTTTTATAGCAGAGGTCATTACGTATATGATAAGACCAATTCTCTTCTATATATAGTTAGAGGAAATTAAATTTAATTTTTTTAAATGTGCTTATTCTCTGATATTATACACTGCATTACTTTAGTATTGCGGTATTGCTAAGTCGCTATAATTTCTAGTCAATAGCTGGGTCTTGAAGGCCCTAGATGGCAATCATGGGGGCTTTTGTTAAGCTTCCCTTTGCCATGATAATGCATCAGCTCTGATGGGCTGATAAGGGAACCCCATCCCTCTGACTAACTACTTATATGTCTATGTCAATAATGAAGGAGTTAGGCTATGTGCACACGTTGCGGAATTCCGGCGGAAATTTCCGCAGGAATTCCACAACTCCCTGCCGCGGATGATACGCTAGAATTCCGCATGCGTATTTCCCGCGTTTTAACTAGCGTTTTGCAAGCGTAATTAGCTTGCAGAATGCTAGCGTTTTCCAAGCGATCTGTAGCATCGCTTGGAGAACTGATTGACAGGTTGGTCACACTTTGTCAAACATAGTGTTTGACAAGTGTGATCAACATTTTACTATTAAGGCTGCCTATGCAGCATCAGTAGTAAAAGATATAATGTTAAAAACAACAAAAAAAAAAATCATGATATTCTCACCTTCCGGCGGCCCCCCGCAACTTTCCCGATTCTCGCAATGCTCCCGGCAAGTCCCGTTCCAAGCGATGCCTTGCGGCAATGACCTCTGATGACGTAGCGGTCCCTCGATACCTTAGCGGTCTCGCGAGACCGCGATGTGAGCAAAGGTCATTGTCCCAAGGTATCGCTGGGAATGGGACTTGCTGGGAGCATCGCTGAGGCCTGGGGACGCTGCGTGGGACGCCGGAAGGTGAGAATATCAAGATTTTTTATTTCAATTCTTTTTTTTAACAGGAATATGGTACCCAGAGCCTGGAGGAGAAACTCCTCTCCTCCAGACCGTGGGTACCATCCGCACATTTTCGGCTTACTTTGCGCATGGTGGGCATAACCACATGCGGAAAGTAAGCGGAACAATTCATTCCCATGTGTGCGGAATTCCCACGATTCGCACAGAAAATGAGCATGCTGCATATTTTTCCGCGATGCGATTTTGCCGTGGAAAAATATGCAGCCTTAGCACAGCATGTGCAGAATGCCATTGAATACAAAGGCTTGCTTATTTCATGCGTTTTCGCAGTGTTTACACCGCGTTTTCATGGTGAAAAATTGTATCAAAAATGCATTAAATGCGCGGGAATACCGAACGTGTGCACATAGTCCCAAGCTGCACTGATCTGTGTTCTCATAGATCCCATTCAGCAGGGGTCCAGCTGCGTATGGCAGGAAGGATCCTGCAGCTTGTCAAACAGGTACATCTGCCCCATCAGTATAACAAATGCATCCCAGAGCATTTACCCCCAAGGGTGGTTTGCATGTTAATGACCAGGCCAATTTTTACAATTCTGACTTCTGTCTCTTGAAGTAATAACTCTGGAACGCTTCCATGGATTCCAGTGGTTCTGAGGCTTTCTCATGACATATTGTACTTCATGATAGTGGTAAAATTTCTTTGATATAACTTGCGTTTATTTGTGAGAAAAAAACGGAAATTTGGCAAAAATTTTGAAAATTTCGCAATTTTCCAACTTTGAATATTCATGCCCTTAAATCACAGAGATATGTCACATAAAATACTTAATAAGCAATGTTTCCTACATGTTTACTTTAGATCAGCACAATTTTGGAACAAAAATTGTTTTTTGTTAGGAAGTTGTAAGGGTTAAAAGTTAAACAGTGATTTCTCATTTTTACAACATCATTTTTTTAGGGACCACATCACATTTGATGGCCAGATTCCTACTCCACACTGATGAGGGGCAATAACTCGAAACAGCTGTCTGTGGATGGATACCATGTTTTGGCATAGGTGGTTTCCTTCATTGGAGACTGCCCTTCCCGTGGTTGTTCCTTCCCGGGGAAAGACCTGGCTAGCCATTGCTTGCGTTGAGAAACATGTGATGGTGTCTCTGCGGATTGTGTTTTGCATGTTTTTACATATTTCCCATAAGGGATGGGGGCATTGCTCTAGAATCACTGCGTTGAGAAACATGTGATGGTGTCTCCGCAGTGTTGGATGTTGATCTCCATTATCACCAGCCTCTGTTATGAATGAGTCACCGTAGGAGGCAAAAACAGAAATGCTAGCTAAGTCCAGAAAACCAGAGAAGTTGGCAGCTATCGGATTGCAGACCCCTGAACCTATCAACAACAACTAGCAGTAGCCGTGGGGGGTTCCTACGATGCCCTAGACCCCTCGATCACAGCCGGAGAACTGCCTAGCCTAAAGACAGAAAGGGAAATCTAAACTGCCCCAGAGCAGACCCCAAAGCAATAGGCAGCCCCCAACATATAATGACGGTGAAGCAAGAAGAAAAAACACTAACACAGATAGAAAGATAGACTGAGCAAATGATGGGGCCCAAGGTATCTAGATAGGACAGGATAGGAAGGCTGCTGTCTGCAGTCCGCAAAAAACCCTATGAAAATAAGAGCCAACAGACTGACAGGGAAAAAGGCCCTGAAGACGCTAGACTTCAAAAAGACTATGTTAGTACTCAGGTATTTTCTGAAGACAGAGCAACCGTCAAAAAAGGAATTCAGCTCTCCCCAGCAGGGAATGGCAGAACCCAGAAAAGCAAGGCAGACTAAAACCAAAACACAAATACAAAAAGGCAAAGCAGAAAACTTAGCTTTTGAGGAGCAGGAATCAGACTGGTCTCCTAGAATTCCACAGAGAAATCACCAGCGAGGAGGAAGGGCGTTGGCTGCCTTATATCCAGTCAGAGATCCCCGTCGCCCAGTCATCCTCTCCCAGCTCAGGTGCTTGGTAATCAGCCTCACTACCTTCCTTCACAAGAAGAGGGAGTTCATCAGACCTCAATGGTGAAGGGGAAAATGAACTCTTAACATTTCCCATAAGGGATGGGGGCATTGCTCTACAATCACTGCGTTGAGAAACATGTGATGGTGTCTCCGCGGCTTGTTTTGCATGTTTTTACATATTTCCCATAAGGGATGGGGGCATTGCTCTAGAATCACTGCGTTGAGAAACATGCAATGGTGTCTCCGCAGTGTTGGATGTTGATCTCCATGAGTTCATTCATCCTCATTTTTCCCAGTCTTCTACTAGGCATTGCTCCTACTGGCCAGTTTCCTACTCCACACTGATGAGGGGCAATACCCCGAAACAGCTGTCTGTGGATGGATACCATGTTTTGGCATAGGTGGTTTCCTTAATTGGAGACTGCCCTTCCCGTGGTTGTTCCTTCCCGGGGAAAGACCTGGCAAGTCATTGCTTGCGTTGAGAAACATGTGATGGTGTCTCCGCGGCTTGTGTTTTGCATGTTTTACATATTTCCCATAAGGGATGGGGGCATTGCTCTAGAATCACTGCGTTGAGAAACATGCAATGGTGTCTCCGCAGTGTTGGATGTTGATCTCCATGAGTTCATTCATCCTCATTTTTCACAGTCTTCTACTAGGCATTGCTCCTACTGGCCAGTTTCCTACTCCACACTGATGAGGGGCAATACCCCGAAACAGCTGTCTGTGGATGGATACCATGTTTTGGCATAGGTGGTTTCCTTAATTGGAGACTGCCCTTCCCGTGGTTGTTCCTTCCCGGGGAAAGACCTGGCTAGTCATTGCTTGCGTTGAGAAACATGTGATGGTGTCTCCGCGGCTTGTGTTTTGCATGTTTTCACGTCACTTTGAGCGGTCTATATGAGAGAAAAAACCCAAAAATGACAACATTCTAAAAACTGCACCCCTGAAAGTGCTCAGAACCACATTCAAGAAGTTTATTCACTCTTAAGGTGCTTCACATGAATTTTTGGAATGTTTAAAAAAAAAACGAACATTTCACTTTTTTTCACAAAAAATTTAATTCAGATCCAATTTTTTTTACTTTACCAAGGGTAACAGGAGAAATTGGAGAAAGTTGTTGAGCAATTTCTCCTGAGTAAACTGATACCTGATATATGCAGGTAAACCACTGTTTGTGTGCATGTCAGAGCTCAGAAGGGAAGGAGCGCTGTTTGACTTTTGAATGCAAAATTGTCTGGAATTGAGATCGGACGCCATGTCGCGTTTGGAGATATAGGTCTTCAGGTTCTTTTTGAAGTTTTCCATGGTAGGCTAGAGTCTGATATGTTGGGGTAGAGAGTTCCAGAGTAGGGGGGATGCACAGGAGAAATCTTGTATGCGATTGTGGGAAGAGGAGATAAGAGGGGAGTAGAGAAGGAGATCTTGTGAGGATCAGAGGTTGCGTGCAGGTAAGTACCAGAAGAAGAGGTCACAGTTGTATGGACAAGGCAGGTTGTGGATGGCTTTGTATGCCATGGTTAGGGTTTTGAATTGGAGTCGTTCTTTTACTGAGACATATGTTTCTCGAATACATGCAGGATTGTATGAGAGTAGTTGAGTATTGATGAGTGTAGCAAGGCATTTACCAAATATATGTTTTCCTGTTTTTGTAAGATGCAACTCATCTATAGCAAGGAGCCTAGCATACAGGTAATTCACCTTATGGTCAAGAAACCCAAAACGCTACTCACAGCACCATCGACGTAGCCAGTTGCTCACCTTAAGAATCCTGTTTACTCTCCTTGGACCATGTCCATCCACTGGGAGGATGAATGGGAAGATGACTTGTGCTGCTTGTTTCTTGACCTTCCGGCCTAGGCCTTCAAAATATCTGCATATAGTTTCCAGGTCCTTTTTTGCTGTGCCATTTGTTCCTATGTGTATTAGTAGACATGGCTAGTCATCGGTAGCACTGAAGAGTCTTAATACCCTATCAGACACATTTTTGATTTGGGCAGCTGAAAGACAACACACTTCTCATGAGGTAATGTCCAATGCGCAGATAGCAGCTTCTGTTTCTCTCAGTAGGGGATTCCCCACAACCACCACTCTCCTTTTCTTCATCATCACAGGGTGTTATTTCTAGGCAGAGCACTTTTTTGATATACATCTTCATACTTGTCCTGCTTGAGCCTGGTAGCGGTTCTTCAGCACTGATAGAGGATATCACCTTCATCTGGAAAGGCAGTGAAGAATCTCTTTTGTCCTTTTTTGCAGAGATAAATTCAAATTCATTTTTTTTCTCAAATTTAGCCCCACTTATAGTTGGTCTACTTTTAATTTTCTTGACCTGAATATTTTTACACAGAATCATGCCATCTTCACCAAATGCTACCGTAAATGGATGAATTCAAATAGCTACTATTTATAGGTGATATCATCTTCATCTGGAAAGGATGTGAAGAATCTCTTTTGTCCTTTTTTTTGGTAAATAAATTCAAATTTTAATTTTTCTCAAATTTAGCCCCACTTATAGTTGTTATACTATTAGTTTTCTTGATCTGAATATTTTTAAACAGAATCATGCCATCTTTATTAGTGATGAGCGAGCATACTCGTTACTCGAGATTTCCCAAGCATGCTCAGGTGATCTCCAAGTATTTGGATGTTCTCAGAGATTTAGTTTCTGCTAGCCAGCCTGAATACATGTGGTGACTGCCTGTTTGTTAAGAAATCCCCACATGTATTCAGGCTGTCTAGCAGCATGCTCGGGAAATCTCAAGTAACGAGTATACTCGCTCATCACTAATCTTTACCAAATGCTTCCGTAAACGGTTTGGATTCAAATAGCTATTGCTATTGCTGAAACTCGTTGCCATTTTCCAATCTGGTTGTCCAATACTCTCAAAGACCAATTCACCAGATTTTACTGCAACTGGACTAATCTAGGGGACTTTTTAGATGAGGCCTCACATTTAAAAGTCCAATTTGTTAATAAGGGGTATGATGAGGATCAGATAAATACTGTGATTCAGCAGACTTTATTCCTAGGGAAAATATGATTAAAAATCCTGCATGCATTCGAGAAGCATATGTCTCAGTAAAAGTATAGCTAAAGACTATTCCTAGTATCACACAGTATTATGCGCAAACTGGTACTTTCAAACATATGGTCACAAAATTCTGGTGTATACTTAAACAGGATCCCCTCCTTGAGGAAACCCTACATGACCACTCCAAATTTATATTTCGAAAGGCTAAATGTATAGGAAACTTGATAGCCATTACAGTTAAAAACCCAGTTGGTGTCAGTCAAAAAGGGGTGTCTCTCATTTATAATCACCTTGGATGCAACAACTTGGGCAAATTTAAAAAAAAAAAAATTAACTGTAGCTTTTGCTATGGCTTTAAACATGTCCCTAAGGCTAGTTTCACACTTGCTTTTTTTTGCAGCGCGTTTTTCCTGCAAAAAAACGCATTGAAAAAACGCATACATAAGCATACAACTGCTGCGTTTTTTTCAAGCATTTTTATGAGCATGCATGAAAAAAACGCAGCGTTTTTATGCGTTTGTATGCGTTTTTAGTGCGTTTTTACCGCGTTTGCGTTTTTTTCCAACATTTTTAGGTGGCCCCTCACACTACCCAAACCATGACTTTACTAACCCTAACCCTGACCCTAACCCTAACCCTAACCCTGACCCTAACCCTAACCCTGACCCTAACCCTTAACCAAATCATACTTAACCCTAACCCAAACCCTAAACCCTAACTAACCCTAACCCTAACCCTAACCCTGACCCTAACCCTAACCCTGACCCTAACCCTAACCCTAACCCTAACCCTGACCCTAACCCTAACCCTAACCCTGACCCTAACCCTTAACAAAACCATACTTAACCCTAACCCTGACCCTGACCCTAACCCTAACCCTTAACCAAACCATACTTAACCCTAATCCTGACCCTAACCCTGACCCTAACCCTAACCCTAACCCTGACCCTAACCCTTAACAAAACCATACTTAACCCTAATCCTGACCCTAACCCTGACCCTAATCCTTAACAAAACCATACTTAACCCTAACCCTGACCCTAACCCTAACCCTGACCCTAACCCTAACCCTAACCCTGACCCTAACCCTAACCCTGACCCTAACCCTTAACAAAACCATACTTAACCCTAATCCTGACCCTAACCCTGACCCTAATCCTTAACAAAACCATACTTAACCCTAATCCTGACCCTAACCCTGACCCTAACCCTAGCCCTAACCCTAACCCTGATCCTAACCCTAACCCTAACCCTGACCCTAACCCTTAACAAAACCATACTTAACCCTAATCCTGACCCTAACCCTGACCCTAACCCTTAACCAAACCATACTTAACCCTAACCCTGACCCAAACCCCAACCCTAACCCTGACCCTGACCCTAACCCTAACCCTAAACCCCCTTAACTAACCCTAACTCTAACCCAAACCCCTAAATTCCATGGTTAACAAAAATAAGGGTATTTAGATAACAAAATAAATACCCTTATTATTACTATTATTACTACCTTCATGCAATTTTTGCAATATATTTTTTTTTTTACTTTTTTATTCCAGGATATTTGTTTTGTGTTTTGGTTTTCTCTGTATAAAGGTCATGTGTTCATATGCAATTACATTTTGCATGCACATTAATTTACTTTTTCTGCTCAGACCCAGTTTCTCATTTGTTTCATTGTGCATTCTGTGCATATAAGGGTGTGACCGCCCTGTTTCTGAGTTGGAAAATCCATCCTGTCTGGCCTATACTATTACTGGTGGTTCAGTCCCTCTGTCCTTGTTCACATTTACGTCACTTGACAAGTGGAAAGGTTTTAAATACAAGAGTTAGGACTGTCCCACAAGGGTTGCCGTGACGTGGCGGGATGGCTTCTACATTATTTTGATCAAAATTATGTTAACTAAATACCCTTATTATTACTATTATTACTACCTTCATGCAATTTTTGCAATATATTTTTTTTTACTTTTTTATTCCAGGATATTTGTTTTGTGTTTTGGTTTTCTCTGTATAAAGGTTATGTGTTCATATGCAATTACATTTTGCATGCACATTAATTTACTTTTTCTGCTCAGACCCAGTTTCTCATCTGAACTTTTCAAATTAGGGTTCATATTACCTGCCATGCTAAAGGCGCTATTTATGCCAACATTTGTCTGTGTGGGAAAATATGGGAAAATATATGAAAAACGTACATTAAGAAAGCTTCAAGAGCGGATAAGAGAACATGTGTACATGTGTACAACATCAAAGGGGGTTTTAATATCCACCCCCTCTCCCGACATTTTCTTATTAAACAGCACTGCTCTTTTAAGGGAACTAGGTTCCTGGGTCTGGAGAATATTGTTAGGGATTGGAAGGTGGCAATTTTATGGCACGTAGAGTTGTGGCCAAAAGTATTGACACCCCTGCAATTTTGTCAGATAATACTCAGTTTCTTCCTGAAAATTATTGCAAACACAAATTCTTTGGTATCATTATCTTCATTTAATTGGTCTTAAATGAAAAAACACAAAAAGAATTGTCCTAAAGCCAAATTGGATATAATTCCACACCAAACATAAAAAAGAGGGTGGACAAAAGTATTGTATCATGTGATGCTGCTCTAATTTGTGCAATTAACAGCACCTGTAACTTACCTGTGGCACGTAACAGGTGTTGGCAAAAACTAAATCACACTTGCAGCCGGTTGACATGGATTAACCCTTCATGACCCAGCCTATTTTGACCTTAATGACCTGGCCATTTTTTGCAATTCTGACCAGTGTCCCTTTATGAGGTAATAACTATGGAACGCTTCAACGCATCTTAGCGATTCTGAGATTATTTTTTCGTGACATATTGGGCTTCATGTTAGTGGTAAACTTAGGTTGATAATTTTTGCGTTTATTTGTGAAAAAAACAGAAATTTGGTGAAAATTTTGAAAATTTCGCAATTTTCAAATTTTGAATTTTTATTCTGTTAAACCAGAGAGTGATGTGACACAAAATAGTTACTAAATAACATTTCCCACATGTCTACTTTACATCAGCACAATTTTGGAAACAATTTTTTTTTTGTTAGGAAGTTATAAGGGTTAAAAGTTGACCAGCGATTTCTCATTTTTACAACATTTACAAAACCATTTTTTTTAGGGACCACCTCACATTTGAAGTCACTTTGAGGGGTCTATATGGCAGAAAATACCCAAAAGTGACACCATTCTAAAAACTGCACCCCTCAAGCTACTCAAAACTACATTCTAGGAGATTATTAACCCTTCAGGTGCTTCACAGGAACTAAAGCAACGTGGAAGGAAAAATGGACATTTTATTTTTTGCACCACAAATTTTCTTTTATCATTAATTTTTTTCATTTTCACATGGGCTACAGGATAAAATGGATCCTAAAATTTGTTGGGCAATTTCTCCTGAGTACACCGATACCTCATATGTGGTCATAAACCACTGTTTGGGCGCACGGCAGGGCTCGGAAGGGAAGGAGCACATTTGACTTTTTGAATGGAAAATATGCTGGAATATTTAGCACTTGCCATGTCGCGTTTGGAGACTCGCTGTGCGCCTAAGCACTGGAGCTTCCCCACAAGTGACCCCATTTTGGAAACTAGACCCCCCCAAGAAACTTATCTAGATGCATAGTGATCACTTTGAACCCCCAGGTGCTTCACAAATTGATCTGTAAAAAAAAAAAAGTACTTTTTTTTCACAAAAAATATCTTTTAGCCTCAGTTTTTTCATTTTCACGCGGGCAACAGGATAAAATGGATATTAAAATTTGTTGGACAATTTCTCCTGAGTACTCCAATACCTCATATGTGGTCATAAACGACTGTTTGGGCGCACAGCAGGGCCCGGAAGGGAAGGAGCACCATTTGACTTTTTGAATGGAAAATTCGCTCCAATCGTTATCGGACACCATGTCGCGTTTGGAGAGCCCCTGTGTACCTAAACATTGGAGCTCCCCCACAAGTGACACCATTTTGGAAACTAGACCCCTTAAGGAACTTATCTAGATGTGTAGGGAGCACTTTGAACCTCCAAGTGCTTCACAAAAGTTTATAACGTAGAGCAGTGAAAATAAAAAATCATTTTTTTTCCTCAAAAATGATTTTTTAGCACGCTATTTTTTATTTTCACAAGGGTAACAGGAGAAATTGAACCACAAAAGTTGTTGTCCAGTTTGTCCTGAGTACGCTGGTACCCCATATGTGGGGGGAACCACTGTTTGGGCGCACGGCAGGGCTCAGAAGGGAAGGAGTGCCATTTGACTTTTTGAAATGAAAATTAGCTCCAATCGTTAGCGGACACCATGTCGTGTTTGGAGAGCCCCTGTGTGCCTAAACTTTGGAGCTCCCCACAAATGACCCCATTATGGAAACTAGACCCCCTAAGGAACTTATCTAGATGCATAGTGAGCACTTTGAACCCCCAGGTGCTTCACAGAAGTTTATAACGTAGAGCCGTGAAAATAAAAAATATTTTTTTTTCTTAAAAAAAAATATTTTTAGTCCGCAATTTTTTATTTTCACAGGGGTACCAGGATAAATTGGACCCCAAAAGTTGTACAGTTAGTCCTGAGTACACTGGTACCCTATATGTGGGGGGGGACCACTGTTTGGGCACACGTCGGGGCTCAGCAGGGAGGTAGTGACATTTTGAAATGCTGACTTTGATGGCATGGTCTGAGGGTGTCATGTTACATTTGCAGAGCACCTGTGTGCCTAAACAGTAGAAATCCCCCGCATGTGACCTCATTTTGGAAACTAGACCCCCATGGAACTTATCTAGATGTGTGGTGAGCACCTTGAACCCCCAAGTGCTTCACAGAAGTTTATAACGCAGAGCCGTGAAAATAAAAAATCATTTTTTTTCCTCAAACAAAAAAAGATTTTTAGCCCGCAATTTTTTTCACAAGAGTAACAGGATGAATTGGACCCCAAAAGTTGTTGTACTGTTGTGAGTTCATTTTCCCCTCTGTCACTGAGGCCTGGTGAACTCCTTATTCTAGTGAAGGAAGGTAGTGAGCCTGATTATCAGGCACCTGGGACTAATGAAGACGATTGGCTGAGTGGAGTCACTGACTGGATTTAAGGCAGCCTACGCCCTTTCTGCCCTGCGGGTGATTTCTCTGTGGACTCTTGGACACCAGTCTGATTCCTGCTCTCCTAAAGCTAAGTTTTCTGTTTTGCCTTTTTGCATCTAAGATTTGTTTTTGTTTTTCTTGCTTTTTGGATTCTGCCACTCCCTGCTGGAGTGTGCAGTGTTCCTAGAGCTCTGTCTTCTGAAAGTACCTGAGTGCTGATTTAGTTTTTGAAGCTTAGTTGCTTCAGGGCCATTTTTATATCAGCTTGTTGGCTTTTGTCTCTGATAGGGTTTTGGCAGATTGCAGACAGCAGCCTTCCTATCCGTTCCTATCTAGGTAGTTTTTGGGCCCCGTCTTTGCTCAGCCTGTCTTTCTGTCTAAGTGTTTCCATCTTGCTTCACCGTCATTATATGTGGGGGGCTGCCTATTGCTTTGGGGTCTGCTCTGGGGCAGTTAGATTTCCCCTTTCCTTCTTTAGGCCTATGTATCTCTCCGGCTGTGATCGAGGGGTCTAGGTCATCGTAGGAACCCCCCACGGCTACTGCTAGTTGTGTTGATAGGTTCAGGGGTTTGCAATCTGATAGTTGCCAACTTCTCTGGTTTTCAGGACTAGCTAGCATTTCTGTTTTTGCCTCCTACGGTGACTCAATCATAACAGAATCACCCGCCTAACCGCAGATCCTGGGGTACTCAATAGCAGGAAAGAATTGTGTTTAAAAAAAAAAAAAAAGGTGTGTGTATATTCTTTCCTCTATATCTCTGAGGCTGTAGGGGGAATTTTTTTTTTCTCTCAATGGAGATAAAGCAAGTGTCTGATCGTGTGGAGCAGCTCGCTGCTGAAGTGCGAGGAATTTCTGCCTATCTTGCTCGTTCACATGCTGTTGAACCAAAGATCCCCACACCTGATGTATTTTTTGGGGATCGATCTAAATTTTTGAGTTTCAAAAATAATTGTAAATTATTTTTTGCTTTGAAGCCTAACTCGTCAGGGAGCCCCGCGCAGCAGGTTAAAATTGTCATCTCTTTGCTGCGCGGCGATCCCCAGGATTGGGCGTTTTCTTTGAATCCAGATGACCCTATTCTGACTAATGTGAACGCATTTTTTCAAGCCTTGGGGTTGCTGTACGACGAACCTAATGCTATTGATCAGGCTGAAAAGACCCTGTTAGCATTGAACCAGGGTCGAGAATCTGCAGAGTTGTACTGTCAAAAGTTCCGAAAGTGGGCGGTCCTTACTACCTGGAATGATAGTGCCTTGGCTGTTCTCTTTCGGAAGGGTTTGTCAGAAGCCGTAAAAGATACTATGGTGGGATTTCCCGTTCCCTCTGTTCTGGACGATTCTATGTCTTTAGCCATTCAGGTTGATCGGCGTTTATGTGAACGCAGGATTACACGAGAGGTGTTGCCACCGGTTGAACAGACGTCTGAACCTATGCAATGTGATAGAGTTTTGTCTAAGGCGCAACGTCAGGAATTCAGAAGGCATAATAAGCTGTGTTTTTTCTGTGGAGATGCTTCACATGCTATTTCTGTTTGTCCTAAACGTGAGAAACGCTTTGCACACACGTTTTCTGTTGGTTGGGTTCAGCCTAAGTTTCTTTTGGCGATTACTCTGATCTGTTCCCTGTCCACATTTTCCGCCAAGGCTTTTGTGGATTCGGGAGCAGCGCTAAACCTAATGGACTTGGATTTTGCTAAACGTTGTGGATTTCCGTTGACACCTCTGCAGACGCCTATCCCTTTGAGGGGGATTGATGCTACCCCTCTGGCTAAAAATAAACCTCAGTTTTGGACCCAGTTGGTCATGCGGGTCGCCCCAGACCAACAAGAAAATTGCAGATTTTTGGTGTTGCATGGTCTGCATGATGCCGTTGTTCTGGCGTTTCCCTGGTTGCAGATTCATAATCCAGTTTTGGATTGGAAGTCTGTGTCTGTGGTGAGTTGGGGTTGCCGGTGTACCTTTAGTGAGGCTCCGTTTTTTTCCACCTCTCCTCAGTCGCATGAGGTTCCTGACTATTTGGCGGACTACTATGATGTATTTAGTGAGAATGAGTCTGCGTCCTTGCCTCCTCATAGGAGTTATGACTGTGCAATTGAACTAAACCCGGGGTGTAAATTTCCTAAGGGTCGGCTCTTCAATTTATCTGTACCCGAGCACGAGGCTATGCGGTCCTATATTAAGGAGGCGTTGGAGAAGGGTGATATTAGACCATCCTCTTCACCCTTAGGTGCCGATTTTTTTTTTTGTGGCCAAGAAGGATGGTTCTTTAAGGCCTTGTATTGATTATCGTGCCCTCAATAAAATTACTATTAAATATCAGTATCCGTTACCCCTGATTTTGGATCTATTCTCTAGAGTCAGAGGTGCTTGCTGGTTTACCAAGCTTGACCTCAGGGGGCGTATAATCTTATCCGCATTAAGCAGGGGGATGAATGGAAGACGGCATTTAATACTCCGGAGGGACATTTTGAGTACCTGGTGATGCCTTTTGGGCTCACTAATGCCCCTTCTGTCTTCCAGTGCTTCATGAACGATATTTTCCGAGACTTTGTCGATAAATTTTTGATTATCTATCTGGATGATATTTTGATCTTCTCCAAGGATTGGGATTCTCATGTGGAACATATTCGGACTGTGTTCCGGATCTTGAGGGAGAATTCCCTGTATGTCAAAGGATCGAAATGCCTTTTTGGAGTACAGAGAATTTCTTTTTTGGGATTTATTTTGTCTCCGTCAACTATTGAAATGGACCCGGCCAAGGTACAGGCCATTTATGATTGGGTTCAGCCCACTTCTTTGAAGGCCCTCCAGAAGTTTTTGGGTTTTGCTAATTTTTATCGGAAATTTATAGCAAAATTTTCTAGTATTGCCAAACCATTGACTGACCTGACCAGGAAGGGTGCGGATGTGTTGAATTGGTCTCCGGAGGCGGTTGCTTCCTTTCAGGAGCTGAAGCGTAGATTTACCTCCGCCCCGGTTCTGCGGCAACCTGATGTCTCACTCCCGTTCCAGGTAGAGGTGGATGCTTTTGAGATTGGTGCAGGAGCGGTGTTGTCCCAAAAGGATCCGGTAACATCTAAAATGAATCCCTGTGCTTTCTTTTCCCGTAAGTTCTCTTCATCTGAACGTAACTATGATGTGGGGAATCGGGAACTGTTGGCCATGAAATGGGCATTTGAGGAGTGGAGACATTGGTTGGAGGGAGCCAAACATCAAGTTGTGGTCCTCACTGACCACAAAAATTTGATTTACCTAGAGTCGGCTAAACGCTTGAACCTTAGACAGGCTAGGTGGGCCTTGTTTTTTACACGTTTTGATTTTGTGGTCTCTTTCCTTCCTGGAACTAAGAATGTCAAGGCTGACGCCCTCTCTAGGAGTTTCTTTGCTGATTCTCCTGTGGTGACCAAGCCTGCCACCATCTTAGGCGAAGGGGTAGTTCTTTCTGCCATCTCGCCCGATTTGAGACTTGCTCTGCAAGAGTTCCAGGAGGACAAACCTGAGCATTGCCCCAGTGGAAAGTTGTATGTTCCTGACCAGTGGAAGAAGAGAGTGATGTCTGAAGTTCATTGCTCTGCATTGGATGGTCATCCAGGTATTTTTGGTACTAGAGATCTGGTGAGTCGCTCTTTTTGGTGGCCCACCTTGTCTCATGATGTCAGGAATTTTGTGCAGTCCTGTGGGACTTGCTCCCGGTCTAAATCTTGTTCTCTCTCTAGTGGGTTGTTGATGCCTTTGCCGGTCCCCAGGAGGCCATGGACCCATATTTCAATGGATTTCATTTCTGATATGCCGGTCTCTCAAAGAATGACTGTTATTTGGGTGATTTGTGATAGGTTCTCTAAGATGGTTCATCTTGTACCACTCCCTAAGTTGCCATCTTCCTCTGAGTTGGTGCCTCTGTTTTTGCAACAGGTGGTTCGCTTGCACGGGATTCCTGAGAACATTGTATCTGACAGAGGAGTTCAATTTGTGTCTAAATTTTGGAGGACGTTCTGTTCCAAGTTGGGAATTCAGTTGTCCTTCTCCTCTGCTTTTCACCCTCAGACCAATGGGCAGACAGAGAGAACAAACCAGACCTTGGAGTCGTATTTGAGATGTTTTATTTCCGCTGATCAGGATGATTGGGTTTCATTTTTGCCCTTGGCCGAATTTGCTTTAAATAATAGAGCTAGTTCTGCCACTTTGATGTCACCTTTTTTTTGTAACTTTGGTTTTCACCCTCGATTTTCTTCAGGGCAGGTGGAGCCTTCTGCCTGCCCAGGTGTTGACACTGTGGTGGAGAGAATGCACCAGATCTGGGACCGAGTGGTGGATAAGTTATCTCTCTCCCAGGAAAAGACCCAGCGGTTTTCCAATCGACATAGGACCATTGGTCCCCAGTTTAAGATTGGTGATATGGTGTGGTTATCATCAAAAAATATTGCTATGAAGGTGGCTTCTCCTAAGTTTAAGCCTAGATTTATTGGACCTTACAAGATTTTGGAGATCATAGAATCATAGAATCATAGAATCGTAGAGTTGGAAGGGACCTCCTGGGCCATCTGGTCCAACCCCCTGCTCAAAGCAGGATTCGCTAAATCATCCCAGTCAGATGTCTGTCCAGCCTCTGTTTGAAGACTTCCATTGAAGGAGAACTCACCACTTCTCGTGGCAGCCTGTTCCACTCATTGATCACTCTAACTGTCAAAAAGTTTTTTCTAATATCTAATCTGTGTCTCCTCCCATTCAGTTTCATCCCATTGCTTCTAGTCTTTCCTTGTGCAAATGAGAATAAAGTTGATCCTTCTACAATGTGACAGCCCTTTAGATATTTGTAGACAGCAATTAAGTCTCCTCTCAGTCTTCTCTTTTGCAAACTAAACATTCCCAAATCCTGCAACCTTTCCTCATAAGAGGATTATTAATCCGGTCTCTTTTCGTTTGGCTCTTCCTGTCACATTTAAGATCCATAATGTGTTCCATAAGTCCTTGTTGAAGAGGTTTGTTGAGCCAGTTGTGCCTGAGGTGGCACCTCCGGACCCTGTATTGGTTGAAGGTAACTTGGAATATGAGGTAGAGAAAATTCTGGATTCCCGTCTGGCTAGACGGAGACTCCAGTATTTGGTTAAGTGGAAGGGTTATGGTCAGGAGGATAATTCCTGGGTCTCTGCCTCTGATATTCATGCCAAAAGATTGGTGCGTGCCTTTCATCGGGCTCACCCTGATCGCCCTGGTAGCGTTGTTGAGGGTTCGGTGACCCCTCCTCAAGGGGGGGTACTGTTGTGAGTTCATTTTCCCCTCTGTCACTGAGGCCTGGTGAACTCCCTATTCTAGTGAAGGAAGGTAGTGAGCCTGATTATCAGGCACCTGGGACTAATGAAGACGATTGGCTGAGTGGAGTCACTGACTGGATTTAAGGCAGCCTACGCCCTTTCTGCCCTGCGGGTGATTTCTCTGTGGACTCTTGGACACCAGTCTGATTCCTGCTCTCCTAAAGCTAAGTTTTCTGTTTTGCCTTTTTGCATCTAAGATTTGTTTTTGTTTTTCTTGCTTTTTGGATTCTGCCACTCCCTGCTGGAGTGTGCAGTGTTCCTAGAGCTCTGTCTTCTGAAAGTACCTGAGTGCTGATTTAGTTTTTGAAGCTTAGTTGCTTCAGGGCCATTTTTATATCAGCTTGTTGGCTTTTGTCTCTGATAGGGTTTTGGCAGATTGCAGACAGCAGCCTTCCTATCCGTTCCTATCTAGGTAGTTTTTGGGCCCCGTCTTTGCTCAGCCTGTCTTTCTGTCTGTGTAAGTGTTTCCATCTTGCTTCACCGTCATTATATGTGGGGGGCTGCCTATTGCTTTGGGGTCTGCTCTGGGGCAGTTAGATTTCCCCTTTCCTTCTTTAGGCCTATGTATCTCTCCGGCTGTGATCGAGGGGTCTAGGTCATCGTAGGAACCCCCCACAGCTACTGCTAGTTGTGTTAATAGGTTCAGGGGTCTGCAATCTGATAGTTGCCAACTTCTCTGGTTTTCAGGACTAGCTAGCATTTCTGTTTTTGCCTCCTACGGTGACTCAATCATAACATTGTACAGTTTGTCCTGAGTACGCTGGTACCCCATATGTGGGGGGGAACCACTGTTTGGGCACTCGTCAGGGCTCGGAAGGGAAGTAGTGACATTTTGAAATGCTGACTTTGATGGCATGGTCTGCGGGTGTCATGTTACATTTGCAGAGCCCTTGATGTACCTAAACTGTGGAAACCCCCCACAAGTGACCCCATTTTGGAAACTAGACCCATAAGGAAGTTGCCTAGATGTGTAGTGAGCACACTGAACCCCCAAGTGCTTCACAGAAGATTATAACGCAGAGCCATGAAAATAAAAAATAATTTTTTTTTCCTCAAAAAATGATTTTTTAGCTCGCAATTTTTTATTTTCACAAGGGTAACAGGAGAAATTGGACCCCAAAAGTTGTTGTCCAGTTTGTCCTGAACACGCTGGTACCCCATATGTGGGGGGGAACCATTGTTTGGGCACACGTCAGTGCTCGGAATGGAAGTAGTGACGTTTTGAAATGCAGACTTTGATGGAATAGTCTGCGGTCATCATTACGTTTGCAGAGCCCCTGATGTGCCTAAACAGTGGAAACCCCCCACAAGTGACCCCATTTTGGAAACTAGACCTTCCAAGGAACGTATGTAAGATGTGTTGTGAGCACTTTGAACCCCCAAGTGTTTCACAGAAGTTTATAATGCAGAGATGTGAAAATGAAAAAATCATTTTTTTCCAGAAAAATAATTTTTTAGCCCCCAATTTTTTATTTTCCCAAGGGTAACACGAGAAATTAGTCCCCAAAAGTTGTTGTGCAATTTTTCCTGAGTACGCTGATACCCCATGTGTTGGGGTAAACCACTGTTTGGGCACATGTCAGGGCTTGGAAGGGAGGGTGCACCGTTTGACTTTTTGAACGCAAAATTGGCTGGAATCAATGGTTGCACCATGTCGCGTTTGGAGACCCCCTGATGTGCCTAAACAGTGGAAACCCCTCAATTCTAACTCCAACCCTAACCCCAACACACCCCTAACCACAGCCCTAACCCTAACACATCCCTAACCACAAGCCTAACCCTAATTCCAATGCTAACCCTAATTCCAACCCTAGCCCTAATTCTAACCCTAATTCCAACCCTAACCCTAATTCCAACCCTAACCCTAATTCAACCCCAACCCTCTTTCCAACCATAACCCTCTTTCCAATCCTAACCCTCTTTCCAACCCTAACCCTAACTCTCTTTCCAACCCTAACCCTCTTTCCAACCCTAACCCTCTTTCCAACCCTAACCCTAACCCTCTTTCCAACCCTAACCCTCTTTCCAACCCTAACCCTCTTTCCAACCCTAACCCTAACCCTCTTTTCAACCCTAACCCTAACCCTCTTTTCACCCCTAACCCTAATGGAAAAATAAAAATATTTTCTTTACTTTATTAGTTGTGCCTACCTATGGGGTTGATAATCGGGGGGTTTATTTACTTTTTCTTTCATTTTGATCACTGTGAGAGTGATCAAAATGAAAGAATGGAATCTGCAGCCGGCAGATTTGGGCGGGCGCACTGCGCATGCGCCCACCATTTTCCAAGATGGCGGCGCCCATGAACCGGACCCGCCGGACACCGGGAGCGACAGGGGGACTTAGAAGGTGCCGGGGGAGGTGAGAGGGGGTGAGGGGGTTATCGGAAGCTGGCGGGGAGCAGAGGGAATGGGAGGGGGGCAGATGATGACAGCGGTGGCAGATCGCTGCTGTCATTCAGTTGCGGGGGGGCGATCGCCAGTGGGGGGGTGGAATCGGTGTCTCCAGCCATGTCCAATGCTACAGCAGCATCGGCCATGGCTGGATTGTAATATTTCATCA
Source organism: Dendrobates tinctorius (assembly GCF_039654945.1). Classification (NCBI taxonomy): domain Eukaryota; kingdom Metazoa; phylum Chordata; class Amphibia; order Anura; family Dendrobatidae; genus Dendrobates; species Dendrobates tinctorius. Next base: position 46,364,609 of record NW_027361690.1, on the reverse strand, counting down.
ATTTTCATTGATGAAATATTACTATCGCTCTGATTGGCTGTTTCACTTTTAACAGCCAATCAGAGCAATCGTAGCAACATGGGGGTGAAGCCACGCCCCCTGTGGTGAAGAACAAAGCCCCCTGTATCTGCGGGTCGGGAGACCTTTCAGTGACCTAGGTCACCCGACCCGCAGGGGGGCTTTAAAGTCATGACGCCACATAGGCGTCATGGGTCGTTCTGGCACGACTTTTCATGACGCCTACGTGGCGTCAAAGGTCGTGAAGGGGTTAAAGTTGACTCAACCTCTGTCCTGTGTCGTTGTGTGTACCACATTGAGCATGGAGAAAAGAAAGAAGACCAAAGAACTGTCTGAGGACTTGAGAAACCAAATTGTGAGTTAGCATGAGCAATCTCAAGGCTACAAGTCCATCTCCAAAGACCTGAATGTTCCTGTGTCTACCGTGCACAGTGTCATCAAGAAGTTTAAAGCCCATGGCACTGTGGCTAACCTCCATATATGTGGACGGAAAAGAAAAATTTACAAGAGATTTCAACGCAAGATTGTGCGGATGTTGGATAAAGAACCTCGACTAACATCCAAACAAGTTCAAGCTGACCTGCAGTCCGAGGGTACAACAGTGTCAACCCATACTATCTGTCAGTTTCTGAATGAAAAGGGACTGTATGGTAGGAGACCCAGGAAGACCCCACTTCTTACCCCGAAACATAAAAAAGCCAGGCTGGAGTTTGCCAAATCCTAAAACGTTTTGGAAGAATGTTCTCTGGTCAGATGAGACAAAAGTATAGCTTTTTGGGCAAAGGCATCAACATAGAGTTTACAGGAGAAAAAAGAGGTATTCAAAGAAAAAAACACGGTCCCTACAGTCAAACATGGCGGAGGTTCCCTGATGTTTTGGGGTTGCTTTGCTGCCTCTGGCACTGGACTGCTTGACCGTGTGCATGGCATTATGAAATCTGAAGACTACCAACAAATTTTGCAGCATAATGTAGGGCCCAGTGTGAGAAAGCTGGGTCTCCCTCAGAGGTCATGGGTCTTCAAGCAGGGCAATGACCCAAAACACACTTCAAAAAGCACTAGAAAATGGTTTGAGAGAAAGCACTGGAGACTTCTAAGGTGGCCAGCAATGAGTCCAGACCTGAATCCCATAGAACACCTGTGGAGAGATCTAAAAATGGCAGTTTGGAGAAGGCACCCTTCTAATATCAGGGACCTGGAGCAGTTTGCCAAAGAAGAATGGTTTAAATTCCAGCAGAGCATTGTAAGAAACTCATTGATGGTTACCGGAAGCGGTTGGTCGCAGTTATTTTGGCTAAAGGTTGTGGAACCAAGTATTAGGCTGAGGGTGCCAATACTTTTGTCTGGCCCATTTTTGGAGTTTTGTGTAAAATGATCAATGTTTTGCTTTTTGCTTCATTCTCTTTTGTGTTTTTTCATTTAACCCCTTAACGACCAGGGGTATTTTTGGTTTTACATTTTCATTTTTCCCTCCCCTTCTTTCCAGAGCCATAACTTTTTTAATTTTCCGTTTATATGGCCATGTGAGGGCTTATTTTTTGTGGGACGAGTTGTACTTTTAAATGACATCATTGGTTTTACCATATCATGTACTCGAAAACGGGAAAAAAATTCCAAGTGCGGTGAAATTGCAAAAAAAGTGCAATCCCACACTTGTTTTTTGCTTGGCTTTTTTGTTAAGTTCACTAGATGCTAAATCTGACCTGCCATTATGATTCTCCAGGTCATTACGAGTTCATAGACACCAAACATGTCTATGTCCTCTTTTATCTAAGTGGTGAAAAAAAATTCCAAAGTTTGCTAAAAAAAAAAAAAAAAAAAAATTTGCACAATTTTCCGAGACCCGTAGCGTCTCCATTTTTCATGATCTGGGGTCGGGTGAGGGCTTGTTTTTTCCGTGCCGGACTGACGTTTTTAATGACACCACTTTTGTGCAGATACGTTCTATTGATCGTCCGTTATTGCATTTTAATGCAATGTCTTGGTGACCAAAATAACGTAATTCTGGCGTTTTGAATTTTTTTCTCGCTACGCCGTTTAGCGATCGGGTTAATGCTTTTTTTTATTGATAGATCGGGCGATTCTGAACGC